>NW_028281117.1:300000-592216 GCF_059751285.1 Brachycentrus maculatus | reverse complement strand
TCTAATATGTTTATTTTCTTCTTTTTTTATGCATTTTACAATATAGGTACCTACATTTACAAAATACACTACTACATACACAAAGGCATGGTCTGTGCATGAGTATACGTTTTATTCTGACATTCAATGAAGGCTACTGGAACGAAACGTTAGATATACAAAATAAATTGATAAGCGGAAATGTTTGGTAATATAAATAATGAAAAAAAAAGGTGTATAATTTATGATAATAATTGGCGGGTATATTTATACATGGTATGTATGGGTATGAAGAAATGCATGAATGTGGAAGAGGCGAGGAATATTTGAAAAGACAGAGAGCGTTCTATTCTCTCAGCCTACCCCTTTTGGGAAGCGGCGTGTAAGGCTTAGGCAGTAAGTTAGTTTGTATGCAGAGGAAATGCATGAATTTAGAAGAGGCGAAGAATGTTTCCAAAGACAGAGTAGTGTGGCGTTCTATTCTCTCAGCCTATCTACCGCTTCTGGGAAGTGGCGTGATGCTTAGTTAGCTAGTTGGTTTATATGTATATATATATATATATATATATATATATATATATATATATATATATATATATATATATATATATATATACAAATTAAACTTTTTGTCCGCCTCCTTAGTGTAATGGTCAGCGCGCTCGGCTACCGTTCTGGAGGTCCCGGGTTCGATTCCCAGAGGTGGGTCTAATAAATATAAGTGATTTTATCACTCTAATATTTATTCAATATTACCCTGGACTGGTATCTGAAGCGGAGGGCTGATCACCTTTCCTTCGTGTGTTAACGATCAAGATAACACTGCGTTTATATGATGCAGTGCTCTATGCACCATTGGGGTGCGGATAAGGGTTCAAAAAAATATATATATACTTATAAGTATATATATATATATATATTGAATATCTGACTTCTCCTTTACGCTCAGTTGACCTTCATTATGGTATTGAATGTCAACTAGGGTTAAATTTGAAACTTAACAAAAGTTTATTTATCTATCGAAACACTTGTACATTGCACATTTAAAAAATATGCACTATGTATTTCACGACACTCAAAATGTTGTGTAATACAAAGGAGGAATAACCTGTAAAAGTGATGTTTCTACATTTACAATTCTAACAGGTAAGTGTGCGATATTTGTTTTTGTATTTTAAAATTCCCAGGTTACTGGGATGTTTAAAAATAACTTCTAATCTTCAAAAGTCGCAGAAATATTGATTCACGTTTTGCTGGAACGAGAGCTATAAATAAAGGCGTATAAATACAATAGATTGTTCAATAAAATATGTATTTTGGCGCACATCAATCTGACGCACTTTTCATGCGTAGTAAACATGTACATATCGCTCACTCCTTTCAAGAACGTCATAAATCAAAAATCGTCAATTTGCAGTTGTGCATGTTTTCGGAATGCCCAGAAAATGTACTGTATCCCAGCAAAAGAGGCATATTTTTAACTTAATATTTACCCGCTACAGGGTAGAAAATGTTGTTTTTTCATTTTGAAGAAAAGGTATTGTTCAATTATTTTTTTAAAATATATTAAATATTTTTCAAATGGAGAAAAAACCTTCAGGTTTTACCTAAAAAGATCTGTTGCACAGTAAAAAGTTCAATAAGTGGCTTGATATTTATTTTTAATACATTGTGTTATATTTTTAAACATTAAAAACGTTCTCCTGAAAAATCAAGTTTTTTGATTTATAACGTTCTTGAAAGGAGTGAGCGATATATCAATCGCCGATTTTCAGTTGTGCATGTTTTAGGAATGCCCAGAAAATGTACTATATCCCAGAAAAAGCGGCATATTTTTAACTAAATATTTACCGGCTACAGGGCAGAAAGTGTTGTTTTTGCATTTTGAAGAAAAGATATTGTTTAATATATTTTTTTAAATATACTAGATATTTTTCTAATTAAGAAAAAACATTCAGGTTTTACCTTAAAAGATCTGTTGCACAGTAAAAAGTTCAATAAGTGGCTTGATATTTATTTTTAATACATTTTAGTATATTTTTAAACTTTAAAAATGATCTCCTGAAAAATCAAGTTTTTTGATATATGACGTTGTTGAAAGAAGTGAGCGACGTGTGCGCATATTCCTGACCACGTTTGACGAATGATCTTCAAGGGTTAACAATAAGTCAGTGCGTGAGAAGCCGCACGTGTTATCTGCCCATTTTGTTTTTTTAAATCAAGCGCGAAGGGTAGTCTTGCGCGGTCGTCCGCGTTCTAGATTTCAATTCTGCGAATTCCCCCTTAAGCGGAATCGACTGTACTTAAACAACATTCAACTTAGTTTAAGTAAATAAAGATCCCATGTCAAAGATGAGGAATTCTAGAAACTGCTAATTATTTTATTTGCCAAAGCTATGCTTACTTTAGCTATTATCACTTATACGGGGAGTCGTTAGTAATAATAAACACATCCACTCGTATAATACAGAGTTGTAATTACCACAATACGCGCTCGCATAATTCACGCAACGCTTAATGTGTGAGTTCGTGGCAGTATCTATGGGTCATTTGAGTAGTTTAATTAGCAGAGACACTTTTATTCTTATTTTACTTAAATAAATAAATACTACTACTACCATCACGCCGTTTCCCCGCAGGGGTAGGCAGAAAACATAGATCGCCACACTCTTCTGTCCTGACATACACTCCTCGCCTCCTTCACATCCATACATCTATTCATACATGCCCTCCGATTACGCAGACATTTGACACCGCCAGATTTTAGGTTCTGATTTATCTGGTCGTGCCAAGTCTTTTTTTATATAATATATAAATGTATATATATATACATTATATAATATATATATATATATATATATATATATATATATATATATATATATATATATATATATATATATATATATATATATATATATATATATATATATAAGATGTGTTGCACTGTAAATAGTTCAATAAGTGGCTTGATATTTATTTTCAATACATTTAATTTTTAAACTTTAATAACGACCTCATGAGAAATCAAGTTATTTGATATATGACGTTGTTGAAAGGAGTGAGTGATATATACCATATATGATTCATAGTGAGAAAACGTCAAACTTTAGAAATAAGGAAATAATACCCTTTCAGGGAAATTTCTGTATAACAACACTAGAAAAATAAACCCATCAGAAAAGACGATGAATCTTCCTGAACTTGAAAAAGAAAAATAATCATATGTAAACTTCACCGAGTAATATGTTAACTCGAGAAGTTACTTATACCATCGCACGGTAGGACTTTTAAAATAATATACATGTTGAACTATAATGGTGAAAACTTTGAGCAAAAGATGTAATGTAAAATATTTTCTCCTGGATTCGATACTATGTATGTTAAAAGGGATACCATGTACTTATATTATATAATATTTTCTCTTTTATATTTTCACTTTTTATTTCGTTTTTTTCATTGCAAACACTGAATAAACCTCCGGGTGAAAAAAGTTTAATCTTGCAACTATTTAATATAAAATCTTGGTCACAACTGTCGTCAAGAAAAGGCGATTCAGTTGGCTTGGCCATGTACTCCGCATGCCTCCTGAGAGCCTTAATCAAGCTTGCCTCTTTTACAAGGCATCAGGTTCGCGCCGCCCAGGACGACCACTGCTGACAATTCGTCGGCAGTTCTCGTCAGAACTTCGGGACGCGGATCTGACTTGGGAGGAAGCAAGGGACCTGGCAGCCGACAGAAAAACCTGGAGACAGTTTGTGGACTCCATATGCTCCACCTAGGGAACGGATATGATTTATATATATAATATATATATATATATATATATATATATATATATATATATATATATATATATATATATTTATATATATATATATATATATATAATATATATATATATATATATATATAATATATATATATATATATATATATATATATATATATATATATATATATATATATATATATATATATATATATATATATATATATATATATATATATATTATATATATATATATATATATATATATATATATATATATATATGTATATATATATATAAATATATATATATATATATATATATATATATATATATATATATATATATATATATATATATATATATATATATATATATATATATATATATATATATATATATATATATATATATATATATATATATGTATATATATATATATAAATATATATATATATATATATATAATATATATATATATATATATATATATATATATATATATATATATATATATATTTATATATATATATATATATATATATATATATATATATATATATATATATATATATATTTATATATATATATATATATATATATATATATATATATATATATATATATATTTTTTTTTTTATTTTTATTTTTTTTTTCAAATGGAGAAAAGCATTCAGGTTTTACCTTAAAAGATCTGTTGCACAGTAAAAAGTGACTTGATATTTATATTAAATACATTGTATTGTATTTTTAAACTTTAAAAACGATCTTCTGAAAAATCAAGTTTTTTTTAAATATGTGACGTTGTTGAAAGGAGTGAACGATATGTTGACATAGAAATAATAATGAAAACATTACGCTCAGGACGAATGAACTTCATATTTTTCTTTGACTACCTACATACAAACTACATGTACATGTTTATGTACACAGTAGCGTATATATATGTATGTATTTTATTAATTTCTAGTATAGTTAGAGGACGATTAGGACGGAGTTATTGGGCCTTGTTGTATCGCGACAGATCTGTGACTACCAAACTTCAGAGAAAAAAATACATTAAGAACAAATAAATCTGTATAAAATTTTAAAAAAAACTTTGTTTTAACCACTTCTTTATTGTTAGCACTTATAACTAATATAATTAGCTTCCAAAAACTTCGGGTTAGTGGAAGTTTTTATAAGGGAATGTAATTAGTTATGAGTATTTTAATGTTTTTATGTTTTAGAATTTGATAAACCCTTGTGATGACAAGGTTCTTGTCAAAACCGGTAGGTTAAAGTGCGCTTATAATAAAGAAGTGGTTAAAACAAAGTTTCTTTAACTTTTAAAATGTGCCACAAAGTTTCTGCGAAAAACATTCAAGAAACAAATAAATCGCTTTATCACAATGACTTCTTCACAAAATCAGAATTTCTCTACAAAGCAGTTATTTTTACATTTCGACATCTCAACATAGATAAAGCAGAATACGGGAGTCTGGATATTTACAGGGCTTGCGACCTGTCATATGCTGGTTTAACTGTAACATTTGCCATTCTATCCAACCACGCTACTCAACCCCTTTTATTTTAAAACGTACACAAGTTCCTTCCCAAAATATTTTACATACTGAGATACGTCTGAACATGAATTAAAAATTTTAAGCGGATTTTTTTATTTGACCAGTTATTTTATACAAATTTCGGTGTATCCAAATTTTTTATGTTTTGTGTCCAAATCCTTGTTTATAAAACAACATACCCAAAATGTTGCGAATGATAGAAAATAATAGGATCGACGAGGTGTGGGCAGAAGTCAGATCTCCTGGCTCCAGAATAAACGAGATTGGACGGGGATCAGAACCGTCGAGAAGCTGTTTAGAGCTGCCCAAGACATGGATAATTACTCTCAAGTGATAGTTGACGTCAGGGGGACCTGACATGACACGCGCAGAAGAAGTAGATTATTAATTAAAGCGTCTAACATCGTTTTGACATTCGCTGGACGAGTCATGCGAACCGTCGCGTCATGCGCCATTAAAAGAAATAATAATAATTAAATCGTACCGCAATTGCCAACCGATTCAGCATTGTCACTCTATAGCCGAGTCTGCGTATTTACTGCACATACGAGTATGCTGGAATATAGCGCCGGACTGTTTACGGCTACCGTCACACTACATAGTCGCGTCCATCGCTAGACAGATACGAGTATGCACCTAAATATATTTTTATTCGTTAGTTTTAATTTGTACCAGAAGATGAAAACAATTGTCGTTTTCGAAACTAGTCGTAAATAAAAATAAAACTCGATAAAGTGGATTATTCAAGTGTTTAATTTAATTAAAATAATCATGTCATTCCACAAAGTTAATGCCGAATCAATAAATAATATATATTTTCTTGAATGAAATACTAAGATGTATTTTTGAGAGTACAGCCTTAAATAGGCATTACTTCTTAAAACAATTACAGCACGTCTTGACTCACACGCATTGAAAAGGTTAGGCAAAATTTTACTTCGAATATAACAAGAAGCAAAATAATATTTATGTCATCAATATTTTATATTTTTTTGATAAAAAAACAGATAAATTATTATTCCGCTAAGCCAAATAAAAATATAGCTTTTTTACGACCATTACTGGTTTATTAATATCGTTTTTAATAAACCTTTTTGGCTTACTTGGTATAATCAAACTAAGAAAATGATTTACGACAATTTTCATTTGATATCAACATTATCGTATACAACAAAGATTTAAACAGACATTACACATAAATTATATCGTATTGGCGGCTTTTCGGTTCGCAATAATGTCGAAAACAATTCACAAACGCTAGAGAAATGTGGTTGACAAATCGCTCACTCCTTTCAACAACGTCACAAATAAAAAAATCTTGATTTTTCAGGAGATCATTTTTAAAGTATGAAAACATAATAAAATGTATCAAAAATAAATATCAATCCACTTATTGAACTTTTTACTGTGCAACAGATCTTTTTAGTCAAAACCTGAATGTTTTTTCTCCATTTGAAAAATATCAATGATATTTAAAAAAAAAAAAACAATACCTTTTCTTCAAAATGCAAAAACTACACTTTCTGTCCTGTAGCGGGTAAATTTTAAGTTAAAAATATGCCGCTTTTGCTGGGATATAGTACATTTTCTGGGCATTCCGAAAACATGCACAACTGAAAATTTACGATTTTTGATATATGACGTTGTTAAAAGGAGTGAGCGAAATGTGGGTAATCTGACGAGGATAATGTTGAAATAATTGCACATTACACTAGATAACTCTGGCTGAATTGTTGGCGAATCGAATTAATTGAATTGAAATGAAACTAACAATGATTAAAGAAAACACTTGTTTTTACCACTTGAGTTTTATTATAGACTACATGTTTCAGAAGTTAAACTTCCATCATTCAGGTCTGTTATAATAACTGACCTAATAAGTGTTTTCTTTAATCATTGTAACATGTCTTACCACAAAGCTAATGCCGAAACAATAAATAAAATGAAATGAAACTTCGTTAGATAATCGATAGTTGGACGAGAATTAAGAGTAAAATTTCAAGGACGCGTCACGTTTATTAGGCACACTTCGTTACACGAGAGAGAAGAAAGATGCAACATAAAGAGAATGAGTAAGATAGCTATACATTCCACGAAAAATACTTTATGTAAATATATTTGTGTTAGTGATTAGTTATACTATCTCATTTGTTTCTTTTGAACATGCTTCTTACCTAATGTTTTTTATATTACTATACCCGTTTATTGTTTTATATTTTATATTTTGCCCAGTATTACTTTTGCTAAATTAACAATTATTTATTGATTTGATTTGAACTCCATTTTAATTTATGCATTCATTTTTAAATCAAACACAGATGTTTTAAGTCTACTAAGTTGTACTTTATTAACAAAAACACATAAAAAATTAATATTGTGACAATTGTTTCGCCTAGTTATGGTATTTTCAAACGAATGTGAAGATCAAATGGACTGACAGTCCTTATGTAGCTATACAATTGTAAGTGACAGTTTTTTTATGTGTTTTTGTTAATAAAATACAACTTAGTAGACTCAAAAAATCGGTGTTTGATTTAAAAATTAATACATAAAATAATAATGTTCATATTTTTCGTTATTTTGTAACTTTTTTATTTGTGTTTCAGTCTTGTTAAACTTAATCCCGTGACCTAAATTAAAAATGGTAATTACTCATCGGGAATATTATATTTATGACTTATGTATGCAATATGTTTCGAAATAAATAAATAAAAATTCCGGCGCAAAATTCCGCATTCAGCGCAGCAAAAGAGAGCGACGTATACACAATTACATCTCGATTCGAAGCGATAAAATAAGATATTGTCTGAAAGCCTCGGTGGTAAAAATTGGCTGTAAGCAGCAATCAGCCCAATCAAATGGAAGGATGCAGAAGAGACCTATATCCAGCAGTAGATGACAGAAGGTTGAAGAAGAAACATATCGCTCACTCCTTTCAAGAACGTCACAAATTAAAAAACTATATTTTTCAGGAGAAGGTTTTTAAAGTTTAATAATATATTTAATACAACGTATTAAAAATAAATATCAAGCCACTTATTGAACTTTTTACTGTGCAACAGACATTTTTAGGTAAAACCTGAAGGTTTTTTCTCCATTTGAAATATATTTAGTATGCTTAAAAAAATAATTAAACGATACATTTTCTTCAAAATGCAAAAACAACACTTTCTGCCCTAAAGGCGCTTAATATTAAGTTAAAATATGGCTCTTTTGCTGGGATATAGTACATTTTCTGGGCATTCCGAAAACATGCACAACTGAAAATTGACGATTTTTTATTTATGACGTTCTTGAAAGGAGTGAGCGATATGTGATGTTGGTAGCAGTAGCATTATAATCGATGTCATAACACTGGCATTGGCCTAGCAAGGTCGATATAGTAGCGAACGCTCAGATCCTTTATATAACATTATTTTATATGTCCGCCAAGTGAAATAAGTCAATACGGAAATAATCGAATCGTAACATACAAGATGAAATTGTCTAGCCCACAGTTTTCCAAACTTTTTCGGCCCATAGACCACTTATCAGTTTTTTCTTGATTTCTGCAGACCTTAATGCTGAATTTTCTTATATATATCAACTTCAAATGTTGACATCTCAATATATAATAATAAAATAAAACCCTTATCCGCACCCAATGGTGCATAGGGCACTGCGTCATATAAACGCAGTGTTATTTTGATCGTTTACACATGAAGGAAAGGTGATCAGCCCTCCGCTTCAGGTACCAGTCCAGGGTAATATTAAATAAATATTACAGTGAAAAATCACTTATATTTATTTTACCCCCCTTGGGAATCGAACCCGGGACCTCCAGAACGGTAGCCGAGCGTGCTGACCATTATACTACGGAGGCGGACAATATAGGTGAGAAATAAAATAGATGTCTCGGTATTCACAGGGTTTACGATTTGTCATCGGCTGGTTTAAGTGATTTTTATACACGTGTCACATTTACTATCTACCCATGATTGACAACACACTACTCATTTTATTTTCAATCTGTATAAATTCTATAATAAGATGTTATTTCATATGTGTATTCTCGACAGTATCTATGGCTAAGTTGAGTAAGCTTTTTATATTGATGTTAAAAATGAAGAGAAGATTTTGTTTTTGTTGTTTTATACTGATATTTTTTAGTGGATCCATATTTTATAAAATAAACCAATTTTATAGTTTTTTCATTTACAGTCACCGGATTTCGTTGTTACCAGAAATGTGATGTCGGTTTCGACCAAAACCAGTTACTGGTCAAATAAAATATATGTGGAAAAATACTACACACAGTAGACGCTCTCTTAACCGGTCTTGACCGGATAACGAAAAAGCCGGTTAAGGAAAAGGAAGTGAAAAGCACATTAAAAAAACACTTTCTCAAGGAAGAAAACAAACACTTTATTTTTCAACACAAAGAAAACAGAACATGTTTCTGTATTAGAAACTTACACATTAAAAATGTGTAAAAAAAACATGTCACAAACTGTAAAAAATATGTGCAGGAAAAAGCCACACAATACTCCAAATATCATTCCTAGAAGAGGCTGGTTAAAACGGAGGGACGGTTTAAGCGACGACGGTTAAGAGAGCGTCTGTAGTTGAAATTTCATTATAAACTTAGATAATCATCTGCACGAATGGTACCCACTCACTTGGACCTCCATTTACATCTAATGCACACTCATTTTCTTTTCTCCCTGCCATAAATCCCCTACAAGCCGAAATGGACCCCTGGGGGTCCATATAGACCACTTTGGGAAACTGCGGTCCGGCCTGTTTGCATCATGCGGTGGTTTCTAATAATTGGAGCTCCGTAAACGCTCCCCGGAGATACTCTCTAAGATTAAATGGAAAAGCACCAAGTATCTAAATGATGTCTTCATCATTCGGTCGCATTTCTACCAACCTTGTGAATGCCATCCTCGCAAACGCTGAATTCAATCAGCGGCCGACTGCCGGAGTGGCAACAAGTCCTTTCACGCCCGATTTTTTTTAAATAATGTAAATTGGATTTTTGGTTTGTTTTTTAGAATATATAAAGTAGGGCGCAATCACTTCCTTTGAAAAAAAAATCATAACACAAAAAAGTATTGATGTTATGGATTTAATTCTTTTGTCTGTATACAGGGGCACATTTGAAGTTTTATTTCATTGGACTTTATAAACGACATCTCGAAGACTGCCACCGTCCTCGTCAATACGCTAAGTTAGTCGAATTTCGACATTTCTGTCAAGTTCCTGATATGGAAAAACAATTATATCGCTCACTCCTTTCAACAACGTCATATATTAAAAAAACTAGATTTTTCAGGAGATCGTTTTTTAATGAAATGTATTAAAAATAAATATCAAGCCACTTATTGAACTTTTACTGTGCAAAAGATCTTTTTAGGTAAAACCTGTAGGTTTTTTCTACATTTAAAAAATATTTAGAATGAAAAATATTAAACAATACCTTTTCTTCAAAATGCGAAAAAAAACACTTTCTGCCCTGTAGCGGGTAAATATTAAGTTTAAAATATGCCGCTTTTGCTGGGATGTAGTACATTTTCTGGGCATTCCGAAAACATGCACAACTGAAAATGTACGATTTTTGAAATATGAAAGGAGTGAGCGATATATATTTCTTAAAATCCTTAACCTTTAATAACTCTTTTATTTTCAAAACTATTGTTTATAATTATTTCGAATAAAAACTTATTTTTAATACAAAAACGGTGTTTTTAAAGAAAATAATAATTACGTCAATTATTATCTGGGTCTTTTGTCTGCCTCCGTAGTGTAATGGTCAGCACGCTCGGCTACCGTTCTGGAGGTCCCGGGTTCGATTCCCAAGGGGGGTAAAATAAATATAAGTGATTTTTTCACTCTAATATTTATTCAATATTATTACCCTGGACTGGTACCTGAAGCGGAGGGCTGATCACCTTTCCTTCATGTGTAAACGATCAAGATAACACTGCGTTATATGACGCAGTGCCCTATGCACCACTGGGGTGCGGATAAGGTTTTTTTTATTATTTATTATCTGGGTATAAAGAAAATTAAGTTGCTATTTAACGAATACTAGGGCTTAAGTACCTGTCAAGATAATATTTTGCAAGGAAAGTTTGTTAGTGCCAAAAGTGTTGTTCAACTTTTCTTTATTGGCGATATTGTTCAGTATTTATGACAATGGTCCTCAAACACGCAAATGGATGCTTCAGCAATAACACCGTTTCCCTTGTCGTTTAACATCAAGTTTATCGTTCAAGGGCATCATAAAACGGATTAAACCAATTTGATTGCATAACTTTGTTGTACAGCGAAACTTCGATATAACGAATCTCTATTGAACGAACTTCGGATATTCATTCAATTCATTCAAACCCTTATCCGCACCCCAATGGTGCATAGGGCACTGCAGTATACAAACACAGTGTTATCTTGATCGTTAACACATCAATGAATCGGTGAACTTCATCGTTAACACGTCAAAGGTGATCGGCCCTCCGCTTCAGGTACCAGTCCAGGTTAATATTGAATAAATATTAGAGTGAAAAAATCACTTATATTTATTTAACCCCCCTGGGAATTGAACCCGGGACCTCCAGAACGGTAGCCAAGCGTGCTGACCATTACACTACGGAGGCGGACATAACGGACAAAAAATCCGTCCAAATTAAAAAAAAATTAAAGCGTCCTAACTAACTAACTAACATATTATTTATTGATTCGGCATTAACTTTGTGGAATGACATGATTATTTTATTGAAATTAAACACTTGAATAATCCACTTTATCCAGTTTTATTTTTATTTACGACTAGTTTCGAAAACGACAATTGTTTTCATCTTCCGGTACAAATTAAAACTAACGAATTAAAATATATTTAGGTGTGAAATTTAAATTCAGATAAAACAATAATTAATAATATACTGTTTCAAAATACGTCACCATTATTATCTATGTTTCCTTTTACAAAAAAATGTTTTTCCTTAACCCCCCTCCCTATATTTATTAACCTATATATACACCAAAATATTTTTTTATTCGTTAGTTTTAATTTGTACCAGAAGATGAAAACAATTGTCGTTTTCGAAACTAGTCGTAAATAAAAATAAAACTCGATAAAGTGGATTATTCAAGTGTTTAATTTTAATAAAATAACTAACTAACCATCACGCCGCTTCTCCGCTGGGGTAGGCGGAGAGAATAGGACAATAAATATAATTTTGTTTGTGTTCTGTATTGTTTATTTATATCTAAATACAGTATTCATATATTTTTTTAAAGATAAATTAAAAATCTTTTTATATAATGGACTTTCGGTCTTAACGGATACCCCCTACCCGTAATTAGTCCGTTATATCGAGGTTTTACTGTACACTTAATTTAGATGTCCCTTATAATCGTAAACTTTTCGTTACTTTTCGGCTACCAGATTTGGAAGGTATTCTCATAGTGTAAAGAGTGAAAAGAGCGTGTGTTTTACGTGCTGTAGGTTCTACGTTCGATTCCCAGGGGGGTTAAAACAAACATGAGTGATTTTCTCTCCATTATTTATTAAAATATCACCCTAGACTGGTACAAAAAGCGGATGACTGATCACCATATATGCCTCTATGCAAATAATGGTCAAGAAAACACTGCATCAATGTGATGCAGTGCCCTATGCACCATTGGATGCGGAAAAGAGTTAGAAGAAGAAGGAGAAGAGATAACGTGAGTGAAGGATGCAACTGCTGTATGGGAAAGAAAATGGGGGATGAATCATAGACATGCAAATATTAATAAAAAAAACAGGAAACTTGTGAAAAACTACCACGATTAATGATATATGTAGGAGATTAAAAAATATGAGAAGTGCGGTTGTCAATCATGGGTAGGATGGTGAATATTGCACGTGTGTACAGTGATCACTTAACCGGCCCACGACAGGTCATAAGCCTTGCATATCTATATTAAAATATCAACAAAAAATGTTAAAAAAAACTCCTAAATAGAAAAAACCCAGATGTGTGAACAAGTATTTGGACACACTCGTTTTTTTAAACATTTACTTGTTAACTAAATATAATAATATATATAAATACATATATACATTTATTTAAAATTCAGAAACATGATTAATATATTTTCGCAGAGACCCACCAAGTCACCTTGTGTGTCTTGTCGGTGGAGTTCTTTTTACATACGTTTAAAAAATATATATTTCAACAAAATTTGCACACAAAAAGCGAAGAAAAAAATGTTTGTAAAAAGCTGAAATCAGGATGTTTTAGACAATTCTATAAATATTATCCTCTGAAATAGGTAACTGCGCCATCGTGTTTCCACGTTTATCCGCCCACTTCACCCCCACAAACCAATCCCTTAAAACTCCCACGGGAATTTAGTAAATTCAGGAAAATACCACCTATCTGTCCAGACTAACGTGACGATCTGTGGCATTGTACACAGCGAGAAGGTCAAAACTGTCACCGCGTGTAATCAACCGGCAAATTCTCATTTACCACAACAAAAGTGCAATATTTTACAAAAAAAATCTAAACGTGATCGTTTTTACAACGTATTTTTTATAAAATATACTTTGAATTACTGTTTTATGACAAGGAATTGTCATTTTCGGCTTATTTTATCATTTTTTAAGCGTTTATGAGCATCACTGAAAAACTTACAGCCTCCCTTACGTTTTCTAACGTTATCTGAAAACCTGACATAACCTCATTGTATTTCCGATACATGCGACTTCTGCGCGTTCCTATGATAATAAATATACCTACGTATACATTAAAAACATAAATATTGTTTTGTTTACGAGCAAAATATTGGTAACAACAATAAAAGGTGTTTTAATACGTGGATAATATTTTTTTTTCAAGCGCTTTCAGCGTGTTTCAGTATGCCGAAAACGAAGCGGTTTTTTCTCAAGTTTGGCGCCTACGGAACTCAGAAATGGCGGATTTTTTCCGAATTCCCGCCTCGGCACGTCGTTCGGGGTGTTTTTATCTTTATTTAAAGGTGTACTTACCGTTTGCCGTGTACTTTTGAGGTTGTTCATGTTGATGCATGTCTCGGGACACCGTCTTTTGTTCACACGACCGATCGCTCTCATGTCACGGAAACTACTGAGCGAACCGAGCTGCCCCTTCCAACCTCATTCGGAAAATTCGGCTCTTGGCTCCCCTCCATCAAAAGGGACAACGTCATCTCTATCATACAATATTCGGCTCCAGAAACGAAATACTACATTTTCACTCAGAGCATTCGTTTTACTTAACATTTCCCGGATGCTTATTCACTCGTAGATTTCAGATCCCCTCGCGAAAACAGGGCGAAGAGCGCTTGTCAAAATGTTTAATCCTGTAACTCCTTGTATCCTTTTCACAGTAATTTTGTAACCTCCTTTTTTGAAATAAATAATTGTTGTATAGACTGCTCTGTTTAAGCTTCAAATCCAAAATCATCAATGACAAACAGGAGCAAATGCCAAATGACCTTCTTTTACAAATTCATCTCGAGCCTACAATAAAATACAATTATAACTATAATTTGTAAAAAGAGATTTTTTGTGAATACAGGGTTGTTGATAGTACGATAACCTTTGAGAAGGTTAAAGTATAGATTATTGTTGCGCATTTAACTACCTACTACCCAAATTTGATACTTTAAAAAAAATAACGGCCGAAACCAATTTGTAAAAAATAAATTATATAGTTTAAATATACAGTACACACTTTTTTCACTCTTATATTTATTCAATATTACCTTGGACTGATACCTGAAGCGGAGGGCCGATCACCTTTCCTTCATGTGTTAACGATCAAGATAACACCGCGTTTATATGATGCAGTGCCCTATGCACCTTTGGGGTGCGGATAAGGGTTTGAATGAAATAAATACCTTATATAATTAGGGTAAGTTTTTCATGTGATTAAACGTGGTTGTGGTAATCATAATAAATACAGTAAATAAACGGAATATGAAGTTAAAACGTGGCGTAGTTGGTTAGACGCTCGACTGCGAAACTAGCGTCGCGGGTTCCATTCCCGCCAATCGCCAATTAAATTCAAGAAAGTTTTATTTTAAATTGGTCTGGGTGCTTGTGATGTATTTTGCATATTTTACCTTCCCTATCCTTACTATCCTACCTGCAGATAAGCCTTTGATAGTAAAAGCTTTGCGGGGTATTTTTTCCTATTTAAAAAAAGACATATTTATTGTACACACATCGCTCACTCCTTTCGAGAACGTCATACATAAAAAAACTTGTTTTTTCATGAGAACGTTTTTAAAGTTTAAAAATATAACACAGTGTATTAACAATTAATTATAAAGCCATTTACTAAACTTTTAACTGTGCAACAGATCGATCTTTTTAGGTAAAACCTGAATGTTTTTTCTCCATTTGAAAAATATTTAGTATATTTAAAAACATAATTAAACAAAACCTTTTCTTCAAAATGCAAAAACAACGCTTTCTGCCCTGAAACGGGTAAATATTCAGTAAAAAATATCCCGCTTTTGATGGGATATAGTACATTTTCTGGGCATTCCGAAAACATGCACAACTGAAAATTGACGATCTTTTATTTATGGCGTTCTTGAAAGGAGTGAGCGACATGTATTGTACACGCCTTTTATAACACGGTTTCAGAAAAATAAATGAAATAATATATATATATATATATATATATATATATATATATATATATATATATATATATATATATATATATATATATATATATATATATATATATATATATATATATATATATATATATATATATATATATATATATATATATATATATATATATACCCGTAAAAATATACTCACCTACTGTATTTTGTGTCGAGTTTTACTATATGTCAAAATACGCGAGCTTCAGCACGAACGCTCTTGACGCAAGAATGAGACAAAAGATACGTGTTTTCACTATAACTCTGTAGAGTGAACGAGTAAAGAGATCAGTGATTCTAGACGAAAGAAGACACGGGTCCCTTTTTACCAAGTGGAAGCGAGATGCATTCACTAAATTTATCGGCTGATGAAATTTGAATATTCATTTCCACGCGAGTGAGGGAGATGAACATACATTTTCCCGGGAGAGGGACAAAGATGGGTAGAATATGCGTTGGATAGAGACGTAAATATATATTATTTTGCGAAGGAATGGGACGGATAACGATCATGTAATTTAATGACGTAATGTTTCAGAAATGGCGCGTGGGCTCAAATAACTACAAGATATACAATTCAGAGATGTTTGGGAATAGTTTAAGAGAGATATAAGTACCTACCTAATAATGTTAGTACAGTAAGTTCAAGTACCTACCCTTGTGAGGTAAGAACAGTACACAAGTTTTTCTCATTTGATTCTTTTAAAGATGCTGCTAGCCTTATGTTTTTTTTGTCATTTGTTTTTTTTTTTCTTTTATTTAATATGGTTACAAAAGTATTTTTATAATTTTAATTCATCTTCTTAACAGGTCTACTTACAATCTTTAAATTAAAAACGCAATTATCTCCAATAAAAAGACTGAGCTCTTGTGCTTGGAGAGGGACTTACACTTGCTAGTTATGTTTGTTGGTTATTATCAAAAAAATATTTTGTATTCAAAATATTTTTAATGAAATATTTTTATTTATTGTTTCGGCATTAACTTTGTGGTAAGACATGTTACAATGATTAAAGAAAACACTTCGTTTTTTACCACTTGAGTTTTATTATAGACTACATGTTTCAGAAGTTAAATTTCCATCATTAAGGTCTGTATAGTAACTGAAGTGTTTTCTTTAATCATTGGAAAAAAAAATTTGTGTTTTTTTCTTTCTTTTATATTATTTTATGTTATATTTTCTCATTTGTTTATTTTAAACATGCTTCTTACCTTATGTTTTTTATATGCCTATTTATTATACATGTTTTATGTTAATTTTGCCCTTTCTTAAAATAAACAGGAAATATCCCCTGAGATTTTCCATTTTAATTGTGATACCCTTTGACCTATTTTTTTATTCCTTTCTTTCAATTCAATTCATTTCTCTCTGCGATTATGTGTCTTCAATATTGACCCTTTTATAAGTCCACTTCAAGAAGTATGTTTAATACTTAACTCAAATATGCTTAAGTGTGGGCTAGGGCAGGGGTTCCCAAAGTGTGAGCCGCGGCACACTGGTGTATCTAGGTGATTAGTTGGTGTGCCGCGGAAAAAAGTCTAGTTTTGTGAAGATAACATACCTAGAAATAGCTGAAAGCAATACGAGCGAAGCGCTTTGTTGCGCGAAGAGCGTGCGAAGTCTGCTATTAAATAAAAAAAGAAAAAAAGAGAACGCCTGAGGACGATCAACGTAGAGGTGAGAGCCTTAACAGCGATTGGTCAATTTTTTATTACCTGTTCTCAGTTAAGTAGGTTTACAATTCGTATTAAACATCTTATCGCTCACTCCTTTCAAGAACGTCATAAATCAAAAATCGTCAATTTTCAGTTGTGCATGTTTTCAGAATGCCCAGAAAATGTACTATATCCCAGCAAAAGACGCATATTTTTAACTAAATATTTACCCGCTACATGACAGAAAGTGTAGTTTTTGCATTTTGAAGAAAAGGTATTGTTTAATTATTATTTTAAGAATACTATTTTTTTTCAAATTGAGAAAAAACCTTCAGGTTTTACCTAAAAAGATCTGTTGCACAGTAAAAAGTTCAATAAGTGGCTTGATATTTATTTTTAATACATTGTATTAAAATTTAAAACTTTAAAAACGTTCTCCTGAAAAATCAAGTTTTTATTTTATTAATGACGTTCTTGAAAGGAGTGAGCGATATGTTATATATGTTTTCAGATTAAGTATATTGATTTTAACAATAAATAAATTTTAAATAAACTTGTTTTTTTTTATTTGGTGTACCTACCTCTAAAAATTCTTGATTTGGCACGTGTACCTACCTTGAACAGAAAAAAATTGCGGAACACTGGGCTACGGGGTTATCAAAAAGTCGTGGAAGTTCGAAGCGAAAGTATTTTACAAACTGAAACGTATTTTTATTAATTCTCTATATTAATATTATCCGCCTCCGTAGTGTAATGGTCAGCACGCTCGGCTACCGTTCTGGAGGTCCCGGGTTCGATTCCCAAGGGGGGTAAAAATAAATATAAGTGATTTTTTCACTGTAATATTTATTCAATATTACCATAGACTGGTACCTGAAGCGGAGGGCTGATCACCTTTCCTTCATAAGTAAAACGATCATGATAACACTGCGTTTATAAGACACAGTGTCCTATGCGCCATTGGGATGCGGATAAGGGTTTTATTATTATTATTATTATTTAATATTTAATTCTTAATTATCCCAACAATTGGTTGGAAGAGAGGACATTTTTTGTATTTTATCGTATAATAGAATACCTTGTTGGGTAATATATCGCTCACTCCTTTCAAGAACGTCATAAATCAAAAAAACTTGATTTTTCAGGAGAACGTTTTTAAAGATTAAAAATATAACACAATGTATTAAAAATAAATATCAAGCCACTTATTGAACTTTATACTGTGCAACAGATCTTTTTAGATAAAACCTGAAGGTTTTTTCTCCATTTGAAAAATATTTAGTTTATTTTAAAAAATAATTAAACAATACCTTTTCTTCAAAATGCAAATACAACAATTTCTGCCCTGTAGCGGGTAAATATAAAGTAAAAAATATGTCTCTTTTTCTGGGATATAGTACATTTTCTGGGCATTCTGAAAACATGCACAACTGAAAATTGACGATTTTTGATTTATGACGTTCTTGAAAGGAGTGAGCGATATCCAAAATTAAACATGGTTATTGGATTGATTTCTACTTTTATATACATATTTGTGATAATATATGACGCGTTTCGTCTTATTAAGACATTATCAAACACTAAAATATATACCCTTTTCCATTTTTTTGACCATTTACCGGATTTCGTACTTATCGATATCACAATCTGGTGACGATGAAACCCGGTCATTGGTGAAATAAAACAAGCTTGGAAAAAAGATAAAAACATGTTTAGATGTTATTTTATTATATAAAATACTTTTCCGCTAAAAAATGTCATTATAAAACATAGAAAAATAAAAAGATTATTTCGTTATTCATTTTCAAAATTTTTACTACTATTCTCATTTTTTTTGTAAAAAATACTTTTGTTGTTTGATTACTTCACTTTTTTTGTCTTAGCGTTTTAGTTAATATGAATAAGTTTTGTATTATTTGAACACCAGATTCTGACATAGAAATGAGCAAATCCACCATTTATGGAGAAAATATGATGAATCCTTTTTCATCTATGTTGAGATGTCAATACAAATCTTTGATGATGAAAAAGTGTATACAGTGACTATTCAACATCAGCAAAATGATATGCTTAATTTAGAAGAAGCATGTTCGAAGATCAACACCGCTTTCATCATACATTTTCCTAGAAAATTACTCCCGAACGCAGTCCTTCACAGTTCATTCATATAAAATATGGCGATTAGCCTTTATTTGAGGAATAATATTTAATGAATACCACCGCAAAAAATTAAACCTCTCTTGTACTGAATGAAGTATAATGACGTAAAGTAATACCATCTTGAACTTACTCTATTGTGGCCTTTAATCATGGCAATTAGACGATCTCGCTTCAAAAACAATCTAAGTCATAAATCTAATCATTAAGCACGTGTTATTCGACTGATCGCTGTTCTCTATTATAACTTAACTACGCACAAAACATAATTAAACATTTTTGCTGTCAACAATAGTTGGTGTACAGTGCTTAAGTGAGTTACAAGCGCCGTGATGTAGTTGGGTAGACGCTGGACTGCGAAACTGGCGACGCGGGTTCGATTCCCGCCGAATGCAAAATAAATATCTAGAAAGATTTATTTTCAATTGGTCTGGGCGTTTGTGATCAATTTATCATATTCACCTTCCCTGTCCTTATAACCCTACCTAAAAAAGTAGAGGCTTTGCGGATTATTAAAAAAAATATTTATAAAAAATACGTATAGACAGTGGAGTGCACAGAGTTTGTGACCCATCTTTTTTAAACCTGAAAAATACTGAATACTATTAAAAAACACTGTCCTAGTGAAATTCTAGTGATTCAAGCACGTTTCGAATCTGAACAATATATTTAGAAGTTCCAAGAATTTCAGTCGTGTGGTTGTCAATCATGGGTAGAATTGGTGAATGTTACGCGTGTGTAAAGTGATCACTTAAGCCAGCTTTTGACGGTCGTAATCCCCGCAAATGCCGAGACTTTTATATTGTTCTTCATCCATGTCAAAAAGTAATAAATCTTAAACTAGTTTAAAATGACATAACCTATAGAAATTATAGATATATTACAGATAGCTCATAACTAATGTCAAAGTTAAATCCACTATGGCGGTTTTTGTCCGCCTCCGTACACGCTCGGCTACCATACTAGAGGTCCCAGGCTCGATTCCCAAGGGGGGGGTCAAATAAATATAAGTGATTTTTTTCAGTCTAATATTTATTCAATACTACTCTGGACTGGTACCTGACGCAGAGGGCTGATCACCTTTCCTTCCTGTGTTAATGATCAATATAAAACGTTTATATGATAAAGTGCCCTATGCACCATTGGGGTGCGGATAAGGGTTCGAATGTAATGACGGTATTTATATTATAATTGACCACGTGATAACCATTCGTGAAAAAATATCATAATGACGCTTCTACCATTTTCGCATTCCCGCGAGGATATGTGTCTGCGTAAGTACTTATCGTAATAGCAATATTACGCAAAGTACCTACTTTATATAACAGTCTACAATACGCAAGCATTGTAGACTGTTATAAATTAATTTTGGGACAGCTAATTAATTTCTAACTGTTTTGTGTTTAAGTTCGTCGTCCGTAGATCGTAAAGTTTCACATCACGTACGCTAAATAAATAGGTTTTTAGGAGCTCGAATGGTTTCGAAGTCAATAATCTCTAGGTTTATAAAATAATTAATCTTCCAATACATAAATGCTCTGAAATACGTTATATTTAAATTCACGTATATAATACTTTATTTATTTGGAAATTTAACATTACAGTTACATAAATACATTGACAATAATGAGTGACAAAAAACAGGTAATTGTAACATACCAATTACAAAATTTCACAAATTTTTTTTTTTTAAAAGAGTTAAAAGTAAAAAGCAACCTGTAATCGTCGTATAGTATATCGTCTGCTTCCTTAGCGTAATGATCATTACCCTTGGCTACCGTACTGGAGGTCCCAGGTTCGATTCCCAAGGGGGTTCAAATAAATGTAAGTGATTTTTTCACTCTAATATTTATTCAATATTACCCCGGACCTGAAGCAGAGGGCTGATCACCTTTCCTTCATGTTTTAACGATCAAGATAACACTGCGTTTATATGATTCAGTGCCCTATGCACCATCGGGTGCGTATAATGGTTTGAAGAAGAAAGCAGATTTTATAATTACAATGTAAATTTGTTTTAAAATCACTATAAATATTTTATTATAACTTAATTATAATGTCTACCGGTTTCGAAGCTAACCGCGTCGTTATCAAGTATTAATCAGTCTTGATAAAGAAGCGGTTATCTTAGAAACCGGTAGACATTTTAATTAAATTGTAATAAAATATTTATAGTGATTTTAAAACAATGTTATATATTAATTATAAAATGGAAAATCACAAAGTTAGTGTTTCAAATATAAATTATATAAAGAAGATTATATTAAACAACGAGCTTTCACGACGCCTAGTTATTAGGCAATCTGACTATCCAGGAAAATTGATAACTTGTTTTCATATTGTGTTTTATTACAAACATACATTTTTACTATACATACATATAGTATAAGCAGCTTCCACAATGCCTAGTAGCTACGCAATCAGAGTAATCGGATGATTTGAGAACTTTCTCTTACCTATTCTTCTTTTTGCATGTATGTACCACGGATGGCGCCTAGTAATTAGGCAATCGGACTAACCGGAAAACTTTTGAACGTGTTCTCGCATACTTTTTTGCCTTATCGTAGTCATACAGGTGAAAAGTGACCAAGTGCATTTTTTTACAAAAACGTAATCATTGACTATTTGATATCTTACTAGCTTAATATTGCCCTGAAAAAATTTGAGACTTGTTAAAAATGAATAACTGCATGGATGTTCATTTTCTTGCCAAGCAAAAGTGACTTAAATGGCCCACCTGAACATTTTACGTTTTGTTAGTTGGTTCAATTTCAATTTTTCAATTTCAATTTATTCAATAAAAAAAAATATATACATAACAAACAATATTCAAGGCGTATATATTAAAAGTAAGCAAGAAGACTTAAAGGTGTAGAAGAATCCCGCTTCGGAAAACTCCTTCGGACACATGGAACAGATCAATATCCAATGTGATATTGTTCAACATAGCGGTAGCTCTTCCTACAGGCATAACCATCGGCAGGTTGGTCCTGTGTATAGGAATGTAAAACAATCTATGCCAACGCTGTCTTAGGTAACTATCGGGAACATACAGACCAATGCTCCGGATAATTTCAGGATTATCGATCATACTGCGCAACAATCGATAAAAATGCGTAATCAAATACACATTCCTTCTAGTCTCTAAACTATTGTAGCCAAGCATACCCTGGAGAAACTGGGTCGGGTAGAGCCAAGGATAATAGCCGTACTCTCTCATGTAGAGATACCTTAAAAACTTATTTTGGACTTTCTCTACCATAAGAGAGTACTTAGGCTCGTGTGGCCCCCAAATCATCGAGCCACTCTCGAGTCTACTTCTTGGTTACTTTCTCCTGTACGACTATGTCATATCCTATGCACCACTGTTTGTGGTAAGGAAATAAAAATTAATATCATAATAATATCGTAATTGAAATCATAATCTTAGACCTTGAGAGGGTTAAAGTTGATTAACGTTAGGTTAGGTTACATAAAAAAAACATGGAACAATCTGCCTTTTGTTCTTATATTCTGTAATAATTTTGGATAATTTATAATTCGTCATTTCACATAGAATCTTTGATGACCTTGAGAGTTGAGAGGTTTAAGTTGATTTAAGTTAGGTTAGGTTGGTACATGTAAAATAAGATAAAAGAATCTGCTTTGTTTTCCTTTCTTCTTTAATAATCCCTCTCTGGTCTCAATCCTGCGGATAGGTCTGCAGCAACAGATGATGTCTCCTTCGCCATTCTAGTCTATTTTCCGAAACCCTCTTCAGCTCTTCATACGTCGAGCAGCCCATGTCCTCGTATAAGTCGCTTAGATATTGGCGGCGTGGGCGTCTTCTGGCGATTATTCCCTCCATCGTCCCCACTATTATTATGTGGAGGAAACTCTTGTCTTAAAATGTGACCGATCTATTCGCGCGTCTCTTGTAGATAGTCGCGAGTAGGTGCTTTCTTTCTTTGATTAATTGTGTACCTCGTCGTTGGAGATGTCGTCTAATAATTCGCATAATTTATATGAAATCGTTGATGATCTTAAGAGTTGAGAGGTTTAAAGTTGATTTAAGTTAGGTTAGGTTGGTACATGTAAAATAAGATAAAAGAATCTGTTTTTTTCTTTCTTTAAAAAATATTTGGATACTTTTTGTTAAATTATTTTAGAAAAAATCTTTGATACGTACATTCCCTCCTTAATATCAGTATTTAGATGGTTTTTAATTTGTAACATTTAACTTGGGAATAAAATCAAACATCAATATAAATTTCTAAACATGTGGCTTATGAAGAGATATTATTACTTACGATGCAATACTTACTTTACTTTTCGTGTGGCTCTAGCTTCTACTTCACCCATGGGATACTATTTCTGTGTGAGTTTTTATGACAGGAGTATTTGGTATATTTTTGTGCGATAATTTACAAAAAAAATACAACTTGTTATAAATATGATTAATTTCAGTAATATATCACACATTTATTACATATTAGAGAAAAACTTAACTTGAACACAACAAAAAAGTGACACATCGAGTGATGTTCAGCCGGGAACATTCGGTGGAACAGCTGTAGCGGAGAAATGCGACAATCTTGTCAGACCCATGGTCCATCGTGATGGTGACGTTTTTTGCCAGTACTTCTTCTTCTTCTTCTTTCCATGTTCGCTCCCTAGGTGGAGCATATGGCCAACACGAGTCGTCTCCAAGTCACTCTGTCACGCGCCATCTCCTTGGCTTCCTCCCAGGTCAGTCCGGCGTCTCGAAGTTCCGCTGAGTATAGTCGGTGAATAGTCGTCAGCGGCCTTCCGGGGCGCCGGATTCCTCGGGGTTGGAAGAAGAGACATGAGGGGTTGATGCCCTTTTTTTTGCCAGTACACCCATGATATATTGTTACTTACAATGCAATACTTACTTTACTTTGCCAAAAGAAGCTAGCTTCATCTTCACCCATGCAATACTGTTTCCGTATAAGCTTTTACGACAAGAGTATCTGTTAGGTATATTTTGGTGAGATAATTTTCAAAAAAAGTGATTTATTAAGAATTAAACACTCAAATCACGCCAGCTCGCATCTACTACACTGAGAAAGTTGGGGCTTGTGCGCCCGTATACCTTGCTGCCATTATGGAGTACCTCGATGCCATGGTATTGGAGATGCCCAGCAATGCTGGGTATTGGAGATGCCCAGCAATGCTGGGCATCTCCAATAACTTGGCATCCAGGACCAGGACATATAATACCTTGGCTTCCAGTGACAACAAGAAGACCAGCATTACCTCCTTGAATCTGCAGTTGACTAACCACAATGACGGAAGCTCAACAAGCTGCTCTCTGGCATTACTATCGCTCTAGGAGGCGCCCTGCCCAACATCTTAGCCATGCTCCAGCCCAAGAAGACCGAGAAGAAGGCGCAATAATACGGCGGCTCCACTTTCCCCCTTTAGACTCAGCCGATTGACGGCATTTTAATTTAATATTTTTTTTATCTTTCATTGTCATTTTCATATCGTAGTCGTAAAGGAGAAAGTGACCAAGTACCAAAATGTAAAATGTTCAGGAGAGTTATTTAAGTCACTTTTGCTTGGCAACAAAATAAACATCAATGCAGTTAGTCATTTTTAACAAGTTAATATATTATACTTACAAGTTTAAAATCCTTTGGGACATTTTCAGGGCAATATTAAGCTAGTAAGATATCAAATAGTCAATGATCACGGTTTTGTAAAAAAATGCGCTTGGTCACTTTTTCCTGTATGACTACGATATTATAATCCATATCTGTATAAGCGCCAATATTATTATTATTATTAACTGCAGTAAATGATATATTTATTTATTACATATAAGAGAAAAACTTAACTTAAAAACAACAAAAAACATGAGTATCATTTAGTAGTATCGGGTGATGTTCAGCCGGGAGCATTCGGGGGAACAGGTGTAGCGGAGGAATGCGACAATCCTGTCCGACCCATGGTCCATCGTGATGGCCGAGAACTGTCGCCGGATCTCCAAGAGCTCGGCCCTCAGCTCCCCGCCGGGGGGCACGGCGCCCCCGCACGCCGCGCAGCCGGCCGCCGCGTCCAGGTACTCCGCCAGCGTCAGGGGGACGGTGCTCTTCGAGTAGGGGATCCGCTGGTTCAGCACCACGGCCGCGGCCAGCTGCAGCAGGCGCCGCACGCCCCCGGGCGGCGACGGGAGGTTGTCCCAACCGTCCAGGGTGAAGGTGTTGTTGGATATATCCAGGTGCTGCAGGTCCAGGAGTATTAGGGCGGCAGGAAGGTAGGACAGCTTGTTGCCTGAGGCTGAAAGATATCTGGAAAACAAACAAATTGGTGTAAAACGGTTGTTCACAGGGTGCACGGCCATTCTATAAGTCGTCTTTACAATAATTAATAATAATAATAATAAAACCCTTATCCGCACCCCAATGGTGCATAGGGCACTGTGTCATATATACGCAGTGTTATCTTGATCGTTTACACATGAAGGAAAGGTGATCAGCCCTCCGCTTCAGGTACCAGTCCAGGTTAATATTGAATAAATATTACAGTGAAAAAATAACTTATATTTATTTAAATAATAATAATTAATGAAACAATTTAATTTTTTTACTCAGAATTACTATTTGTGAGTTTAAAAAAAAATCACCATTAATATTAATGCTGAAAAATGCCATTACTCATTGGCTGAGAGTCTCAATATTCATGGTTTTGCTATTTGCAAACATAATCCTTGCAAATCTATAATGGATACTACTCTCGGTGACACAAACTTGTATTGTATACATCAGTCCAAGTTGAAGGCAGTGTTGAAAGCATCCCGTTATCTGATCCAAACTAACTAACCATCACGCTACTTTCCACAGGGGTGAGCAGAGAGAATAGAACACCAAACAACTCTGTCTTTGCAAATAATCTTTGCCTCTTCTACATTCAAGCATCTCCTCATACATACCCGCCGACTATCCCAGCTCCTGACAGTGGCGAATTTGCAGTCTTGGCCACCCTAGACCAAGTACCCATCACATGGATTACATAATGAATTTACTAAATTGCCAAATTTTATCAAAATCGATTCAGAAATGCAGTGCTTTGCAGAGCGGCCCGCCATAATGTGTTCTAGCCTGTAGAGCATTTAGGTACTCTTAGTTTTTATTTAATTTTAATTTAATTATGTATAGATAATATACACATTACAAACTTAAATTTAAATCGTATACATTAACAAAAATAAAAAATAAGCAAAAATACTATTGCTAAGGGTGTAGAAGAATCCAACTTCGGAAAACTCTTTCAGACACATGGAACAGATCAATATCCAATGAGATATTGTTCAACATAGCGGTAGCTCTTCCTACAGGCATAACCATCGGCAGGTTGGTCCTGTGTATAGGAATGTGAAACAATCTATGTCGACGCTGTCTTAGGTAACTATCGGGAACATACAGACCAATGTTCCGGATAATTTCAGGATTATCGATCATACCGCGCAACAATGGATAAAAATGCGTAATCAAATACACATTCCTTCTAGTCTCTAAACTATTATAGCCAAGCATACCCTGGAGAAACTCAGTCGGGTATATTTATTATATATTTATAGTTATTTCTTGTTATAACAGTGACTTTTTTGTCACGATTGGGCACCCCTAATATCTAGGCTAGGCCTAGGCTGCCCTAGGCCTGGGCCTACCAGGCCTTAGAGCAAATCCGCCACTGGCTCCTGACCTGAAGTATTTGAAATACTTGATCATGTTTTCCATCTATCCATTTCAGAGTAGACTTTTCTCCTTAGTAGTTGCTACTTTCTTCGTGACTCTTCCCAGCTATATATCGGTAGTGTAATGGCAAAGTGGTATATCTGTCAAATTTTTCATTTTCTAAGTTTGTTCCACAAAATGTCTAAAATAGTGTTTTCCATAATCTAGCAAAAGTATATAGCTGTAGTCGCAATACTTATTTAGTTTTATTAAGATATGTATTATTAAGATCCGTCCGCCTCCGTAGTGTAATGGTCAGCACGTTCGGCTACCGTTCTGGAGGTCCCGGGTTCGATTCCCAAGGGGGATAAAATAAATATAAGTGATTTTTTCACTGTAATATTTATTCAATATTATTACCCTGGACTGGTACCTGAAGCGGAGGGCTAATCACCTTTCCTTCATGTGTAAACGATCAAGATAACACTGCGTTTATATGACGCAGTGCCCTATGCACCATTGGGGTGCGGATAAGGGTTTTATTATTTTATTATAAGATGCCAGTAAGTACACATGCCATCTGAACAAAATATTTAATTTCACAAGTTAGTTTTTGCTCTCCTGTAAAATTTGGTCTGAGACCGATATACCCCTTTGCTAAAGGCAAAGGTATATAAAGCACTACCGATATATGCTCAAGCGCACAGTAGACAGTACTCACTGCAGCGCCGACATGCGGTTGATTGCAGGCGGCAAGTTGGAGAGCTGGTTCTGGTCGAGGCGGAGGGTGACGAGGCCCCGCAGGTGGACTATGTTGGGGGGGGCGCCGGGCCCCACTGCGTTGGAACTGAGGTCCAGCAACCGGAGAGAGTTCCTCATCTGCAAGAAGGGAGAAAGAAGACTGAAGACAGAAGACATACTACAATAAAACTTCAATCTTTTTCCTGGATACATCCCAGCTTATTGTCCTTGTAGACTGCTTGACTGTAGAACCTTGTCCGCCTCCATATTGTAATGATCAGCACGCTCGGCTACCATTCTGGAGGTCCTGGGTTCGATTCCCAGGGGGGGTCAAATAAATATAAGTGATTTTTTCACTCTAATATTTATTCAATTTCACCCTGGACTGGTACCTGAAGCGGAGGGCTAATGACACTGCATTTATATGCAGTGCCCTATGCACCATTGGGGTGCGGATAAGGGGTTTAAAGAAGATTCAACAGACTGCTGGGGTCAGCTCTTCTCATCCTCAGGTTGTAGGTCCTTCTGTCTGGACAACGTCATAAATAAAAGCAATAAAAAACAAAGTTCCAGTTTTATTTTATAAAGTTTTATAAAATGCACAAATGTCTTCTTCTTCCAGGCTACATCCCAGCTTATTGTCCTTGTAGACTGCTGGAGTCAGCTCTCCTCGTCCTCGGGTTATAGGTCCTTCTGTCCTGGACGACGTCACCTAGGCCGTGCCTTGGAATCATGTTATATTTCTGCTTCACCCATGAATTCCTTGGTCTTCCTATAGATATTTTTCGAGGAAGATCCATTTCTATTGCCTGGTTAACTACAAGTTCGGGTTCTCTGCGTCCTATGTGCCCATACCATCTCAATTGCCTTTCCTCTACCTTTCTATTAATGTCTGTTACGCCCAGGCTTCCACGAATGAATTCTTTATTTTGTCTCTAAGACAGGCTTTATAGCCTCGATATAACATACTAATTGGGGGGGGTTTGTCCACCTCCGTAGCGCAGTGGTCAGCGCGTTTGGCTACCGTGCTGGAGGTCCCGGGTTCGATTCCCAGGAGGGTCAAAATAAATATGGCCGATTTTCACTCTCATATTTATTTAATATCACCCTGGACTGGTACAAGAAGTGCAAGGCTGATCACCTTACCTTCATGCAATTAACGATCAAGATAACACTGCGTCGCTACGATGCAGTGCCCTATGCACCATTGGGTGTGGATAAGGGTTAGGAGAATTGGGGGGGAGAAGGTGTCCGTTAAAGCGAAAGTCCGTTATATAAAAATAGGTTTAACATGAATAAAAAAACTTGTTTTTTGTTTGAAAATATGAACACTGAATTTAGATACCGTAGAACGGGGCTACTTGAACTTTGATGTGTTACTCGAGCCCAGTACAAAAAAGAGATTTGAAGCTGTATTTGGTCTACAATAATGAACATATCGTGACATTAAGTGTCACCTGTCAGGGAAACAATGAATCATGTCGATACTTTCATAATTGAAGACCAAATACAAATCTAAATATTTTTTTGTACTGGCCTCAAATAACACATTATACTTCAAGTAGCCCCGTTCTACGGTACAAATAAACAATACAAAACACAAACAAAATTCTATTTATTGTCTTTGGACACTTGTTGTGAAGTGACGTTGCTGTTTGATATCGACACTTTTGCTTTCGATGGTCCTGCTTTGAAAAAGGAATCAAGATTTGTTTGCAGTACAAACTAGTCCTCACATACCTGGGCGTGATCCAGCCACCTCCAGTCTCCGTAGTCTGAGCCGCCGAGCATGTTACCTTGCAGGTGAATCTCTGCCAGCGAAGGCAAGGAACCTGACGAAAATTATACAAAAATTAATAGACAATGCCAAGAAGGTCTACGATGGCCGACTGAATCTCCTCAATACATCATGGGTGGCCAACATTTTCAGTAGCCGGGCCAGATTTTAGAAATGAGATTTCCTACTGGGCCGTTAAACAATATTTATTTTATTATTCAAAGCAAACAAGATAGATATTAGGTACTTTTTGGTAATTTGCATGGTTAATCTCGTAATGCCGTTTAATGTTTTACATTTTCAAAATAGAAACAGAATCATTGCATATCAGGCATGTCGGTTTTGTTTTAAATGCCACGTAAAAATAGTTTATAGTCCAACGTCTTTACTACTTGACTCCATTGTGGGTCTTGAGATTGTCAGGATAGTGAAATACTCCCATTTATGGCATATGATACGAACTACGCACGATGGAATGTTCTTTTGGTGGTTTTGTGTACACTAAAAGAAAAAAATGTGTGATTTGCTCCGCGGGCCGCAAGTAGACATCCGGTGGGCCGCATGCAGCCCGCGGGCCGCAGGTTGGCCACCCTTGGTATACATGGATCAATCTGGGCAAAACATTGGGAAGAGTCCAAACAGCATCGAGGAGCATATTACGCCAACATTCAAGCTGAAATCCCATTCAAACCATGCTTTGTCTAGATCTTCCATCTCAATGGTATGTCGCCTAAGGTCTGGGCACTGCTCACTGCCTGGGCATCTCTATAAGATAAAGTGCGTTACGTCACCAGATTGCCAATATGGACAAGATATAGGGGATGCAAACCATACGTTCTTTCAGTGTCCGCTCACAACAGAGAAGGAGAACTTTCTAAATAGCTTAACACGAGCAGGAATCAAACTCCACACCCAAGTAACCACCCTTCTTTCTGAACCTTATTCTAGAATTGCGGGCATAATTTCTAAAATGATAAAGCTAAACGCATTTAAACTATGAAGTTTAGTATTAATTGTTATTATTATTTTCTATAATTTTTTTGTTTGTAAATAAAAATAATACTTGACACTGGCAGAAACATCCTTTCACTGGGTGACTGCCAAATAAATAATAAAATGAAAAAAATAATAAAAAAAGGCTAAAGTAAGTAAGTTTTCGTATAGGTCACAATATACCTAATATGGTCGCAGCGAAATTAGGGATGCAACATCCCTTGACTTCATGATAAAAATAATAAAAAGTTACCGTATATTGGGCGTTAAAGTCATGCAAGTCTGAGAAATTCCATTTAGTAATAGTCCGGAATGCACAGCATTGAGTGCAGTGCCTACCCAGCTCCGGGGGTATCCTCTGCAGACAGTTGTTGCTCAGGTCCAGTTGGGTGAGGCAGCGCAGGGAGAGGATCTCCCTCCGGAAGGTGGCGAGCTGGATGCCGCCGGCGCACAGCTGCGTGAGCCCCCGCGGCAGCCCCCGCACCGGCCACTTGGACTTATGCCCCACCGTCAGCTTGGTGGGCTCCGCCTTGCAGGCCGTGGCGGACAGGCCGCTCAGGCGGTACTCTTTCAGGGACTCCGCATTGCCCTCCAGAGATAGCTTTAATATCTAAAGATTGAGATGAGAAGATGGTATCCACAATGACAGTGGCGTGCACAGAGAATTGATTAGGGTGGGCAGTAGAGGTAGGTACAGTCTGTTCACAGTTATTTTACCTCTAGTTTTTTTTATTTCTTTTTAAAATTATTTATACTGCCAAATAATAAGGTAAAATAACTGTGTAAGCCGATAGTTTTTTAGTAGTCTGGAATGTTTTTCGCAGATACTTTGTGGCATATTTTATAAACTTTTTAAAACAAAACAAATTCGTTTTCAACCACTTTTTTATTGGTACATTTTTTTTTTAACCGGTTTCGACAAGAAACTCGTCATCATCAGTACATGTTCAACAGTTTCGACAAGAACCTTGTCATCATCAGTACATGTTAAGTGGTTTCGACATGAACCTTGTCATCATCAGTGTGAACATTGTCATCATCAGTACATGTTTAACCCTGATAATGACATGGTTCTTGTTGAAACCGGTTGGAGAAAAATGTACCAATAAAAAAGTAATTATAAAAAAAGTTGTTTTATTTTATAAGCTGATAGTACTTACTAGGGTAGGCAGTAGAGGTAAACAGTAAGGTAAGCTAGGTACTATTTAGTAAGGTAGGGTAGGTACTGGTTGCATTTTTATGTCACGCGGGTAAGTTAGTTAGGCACTGGTTTCCTGCCTATATGGAATGCACGCCCCTGCACGATGATTTGGGAAAAATTGGGAATGCGGTTAGGGCAAGGTAAGGAGGAAAGGTCTCCAAGATGATCAGAGCAAGATTAAATGATAAGATACCCAAGACAATTTGGGCAAGGTAATGAGAAAATGTATTCAGGATAATTTGCGCAAGATTTTAAGAAAGGTCTAAAAGGTGCTATCACTCACTCCCTTCAAGAGCGTCATAAATCAAAAAACTTGATTTTTCAGGTGAACGTTTTTATAGGTTAAAAATATAATACTATGTATTAAAAATAAATATCAAGCCATTTATTAATCTTTTTACTGTGCACCAGATCTTTTTAGGTGAAACCTGAAGGTTTTTTCTCCATTTGAAAAATATTTAGTATATTTAAAAAAATAATTAAACAATAACTTTTCTTCAAAATACAAAACAACACTTTCTACCCTGTAGCGGGTAAATATTAAGTTAAAAATATACCGCTTTTGCTGGGATATAGTACATTTTCTGGGCATTCCGAAAAAATGCACAACTGAAAATTGACAATTTTTGATTTATGATGTTCTTGAAAGGAGCGAGCGATATGGGCAAGACTATGAGAAAAGGTCTACAAGATGATATGGAGCTATTGCACCTAATAGAGGGTTGATGAGGTGTGGGCAGAAGGCAGATCTCCTGGCTCCGGAATATACGAGATTGGACGGGGTTCAGGAACGTCGAGGCGCAGTTTAGAGCTGCCCAAGACAAGGATAATTACTTTCAAGTGATAGTCGACGTCAGGGGGACCTGACGTGTCACGCGCAAAAGAAGAAGAGAAGCGAAAGAGGATGAATTAATAATTACCTTTAAAAACGTTTTCAGGTGTGCGGCTTCTGACTTGATACACAACTCATTCGACGGCTGTTTGAACCGTATAGTCGCCTTTCCTTCGTGCATAAATTTTGTAAAAACTTGCTCAATGTTCCCGTTCACTTTATACTTAGCCCCGTGTTTGTTGATCGACGAAAAATGTAAAATAAAATACGCATTATTATCTTTTGCTTCTTTGCCAATTGCCAGTGTGGATTTAACATACCGAGTTTTCGCAGTCGACGAACTAGCCGAACGGTTTACGACGGCTATTTCGCATTGAAGCTTCATTGTTTTTCTTCGAATTGTACTCACATTTCAAATAACGCGATGGAAGCGGATAGAAAATATATGAATTGTGTGTTTGTGTGAAAATTACGCTCACAGCTGACTATTAATTTTTTCACTGTTTGACACTGACAGTGAATTTGACGTTTGACTTGAAAACAAATAGCTGCGTTTACCGCCACAAACAAATCGTGTCTATGGTAAAAAAAAAAAATAAACCAGTGCTTTCTAGATTTTCTCAAGTACCTACCTCCAAAAAAAAAGATTAGCGAAAACCCACCCAGATAGGTATTTACTTATTTTCCCTAACTATCTAATTTTTCGGGAGGTTTTCCAGGTAAGTTGGGACAAAATTCGTTAGGTACATAACCTGAATCATGGTCAAAATATTTAACTAAAACCAAACTAAAAAAAACTATAGGTTATATCAAAATCAAATCAACTCCAACTCTTCTGAAACTGTTTGAGGCTATGTTTTAAAACTATTGGCGTGACTATGTTGGTAATCTAGGGCTTCGATGAGTAAAAAATATACGTGCGCACATCACATTAATTGTGCCTACCAGGACTTTATGCGGAAATAACAGCCTTTGTTTAAATATTGCTTATTATCTTTAACATTAAGCTGTTCGTGAATGGTAGCCAACTAATAAATTAAAAACTCTATTTAAAAAATTCAAACAAAATATAACTTTAATAAAATAATAAGTCATAAAACCCCCCTTTAAACTTATAAAGGTAATATAATTTGCAGTCTTACTTTTTGTGTTTAACGATTTTTTGCTTTATACATATGTAGAAAATATTAAGTATTGTAGAAAATTTACAGATCAATTAGAATAGATTAGGGGAAGTTAGGTGTGCTGGAACCAAGATACGCCCTGAGGTCCTCCACAGTTGAACGGACGAGTTTGGCAGGCACCGTGGAGCGGCCCAGTTGGCGGTACGCGGCCCAGCGATGACAGCCCCCGAAACTGTAGTAGTAGTCCCCTCCCTGAGAGTCAGTTAGCCACAGAACATCGATGGGAGGAACGAGGTGGGCTTTATTGACATCCTGGAAAGAGTAATATAAATTTTGGATAAAATGAAATGTGACAACAGAGGAGTGAAATTTTAATAATACTCACCTGTAAAGTTGCTGCAATCGATTTAACCTTTTCTGGGTCAACTTGAGATTGTAGAGGTCTTATAATGATTTCGATTGGCACGTCATGTACCTCAGTCTGATTTGCTGTGTGAATACTCATCGTGCAACCTTCATTTAACAAAAAAACAGCCATGTTATGCAAGCTTATTAGCTTTAATCATTATTTAAACATTGCGATGTAATGTTATTATTCAAATTAAGTCAAAAAATAAATTATTATGTCAAAATACACAATGTATGTGTACGAAATTTGTGTGCATCTTGAAAAAAGGTTTAATTGGCAAAATCTGTCCACAACTTTATATTTGATATAGAAGACGCAGATTTATCTACTTTTGGGTAGGTACTTTTTTTAAATAACAGCGTTTTTGTGGCCTAAATAAATTGATTTATAATTATAAACAAAAATAACAATAGTGTAGCAACCCTAAAAGTAAGCACCAATTTTTGAAAAATGTTAAAAAGATAATAACAACGATTATAGCAATTATCGAATAGCACCCTAAATAGTCAACAAAATTTTACATTTTTAGATAAAAAGAAATATTGTATAACTAAAGTAAACTTACGTATTACGTACAAATTTTACTGTAATCTGCGAAATTTGTGTTTATAAATAAACACTTTGGAAATAATAATATTATCGTAGATAAATTACGATAATAACAAAAATACAAAACAAAATACCTATAATGCGAGTTGTATTTTAAAGTTTACACGAGATAAAACTTTGGCACAATAAACATTCAAATACGTACATAATAAGATAAGTACATTAACCCTAAATGCTGGATTGGTTTGACTTGCAAACATTGCACAACAAACGAAAAATATTTTTTTCTAGAATACATATATTTCATTCATTTCGTTCGAACCCTTATCTGCACCCCAATGGTGCATAGGGCACTGCATCATATAAACGCAGTGTTATCTTGATCGTTAACACACGAAGGAAAGTCCAGTCCAGGGTAATATTGAATAAATATTAGAGTGAAAAAATCACTTATGTTTATTTAACCCCCCTGGGAATCGAACCCGGGACCTCCAGTACGACAACCGAGGGTGCTGACCATTACACTACGGAGGCGGACTATATTCTATATTAAGAATAATTGTATATTTCATTTCAAAATTTTGTGAGTTGATAATATTTACTTCGATCACATAAATTTATCTTAAAGTCGTACATATTAATAGTGTACAACTTACAAATGCTGGTATGAATACCGGTATGTAACCATTGCTGCCATTCTAATTTTCATGCCTTATGCACCATTCGAATAAATTGAACAATGGATCTCTCGGCAGGCGTTTTATTTGCGCTTTACTTCGAAAATTCTGTCGTAGGTATAATATTAGAATTTTCGTTTAACGGCAATTTTTTTTTTAATGTTTGTCAAAATGATTTAGCTTATCGTAAATCGGTTCTTTTTTATTTTTTTTAAAGAAAATAACCAGTGAATCAGTCCGGCTGTTCACGAACGACCCAAGTCTTCGTTATCAATTCGTATTCTACATTGAGGGGTAAAAAATACACCTGCCTAGCGATACAGGGTTAGATAAAATTGATATAGAATATTTATTTAATATTTTAGTTTTTAATGATAAAAATGATGTCGATAAATAAAGCCTTTAACACTTTTTTTTAAAAAACCATACCTAATAATAGTAATATTACGTTTTTATTTATATATATGGAAAAGGCATTGATAACCTTGACTCCACTTCACTGTAAGATAAGCGGTACCTTTACGTCAAACGCTTCATTTTTAAATGTTATCAAATAAATAAAAAAAAATCACATTATAAACAACACACTTCAATAAAGAAAGTTACATCTACTGTTTTCATGAAACTTTACAAAAAAGTGTACTTACTGTTTTTTATATAATTGGAGAATTGTGTTTTTGACCTTTTTTACCACGCCCAGCACTTACCGGTTTAAGAAATTATCACAACAATCCGGAGATATTGTATTGTATAGTAAGCGGTTCGGTAAATTCACAACAAGATTTGATTTCAAATATTTTTATCGTGAACCATAAACAATAATAAAATAGGTGCTATTTCTTGTCATTGTTCGATGATTGTTATTTTTAGTTTGACTGGAATGACAATTGATTATGCACTTTCGATTTTCAAGGTTTTTTTGTACGCTGTACGTGTAAAAATGAATAGTAAAATAGTAGGCAAGAATGTACCGTATACATAGGCATACATGCATGTAGACAGTGCCGGCTCGGCTGTCCAAACTCAAAACACAGTAAGAGACATTTTTTTGTAGTACGTTTTTTTGCATTTTTGAACTAAGTAGATTGTACATAGTCCAAAAATGCAAAAAAGTACTATAAAAAATGTCCCTTACTGTGTTTTAAGTTTGGACAGCCGGGCTACTAGTATTATAATCTTTGGTGCCGGCCTTTGCGTTGTCATACAGTTTTTCGGGGTTCTCCTTCATCTACGTCCAATGATGCATAGGGTACCGCATTGTATCGACGTAGTCAAGTCGTAGACGACGTCATCTTGATCGTTAGTTGCATGGAGACAAAATGATTAGTCCTGCGCTTCAGGTACAAGTCTAAGATAATATTAAATAAATAATAATGGAAAAAATACATATTTATTTTGACCCCGTCCTAGAAATCGAGCCCGGGACCTACAGCACTGTAGCCAAACGTTCTAACTTCGTTAAAATATTTTTTGACGATGAAAATTTTAAAAAAATTACAAAAGAATTGATGCAAGAAATTATTTTTTAGTATCTTTTATTTATTAAAAAAAAGTATATTTTTTAAAAAATATATGAAAAAATGAATCAACCGAATTAAAGTAATATTTATTCTTAATGTCAAAAAATAAACAAAAAAATATTTTACATCATTCTCATTAAATATTCAATATTGTACTCTCTACTTTTGTTATTTTTTTCAAAGAAACCAACTATGTAATTATTTTATTATAATTTTAAAAATATATATTTATAGAGTGCCTATCAATGACTTATATTGTTTCTTAATACATTTCGAAAAAATCCTCCAAGGAACCCCGGGTATTTTTTTACAGAATTCTCACCTATAGTCAGAAAGGGCAATATGTTTAGTTCACAAAGTTCTCAACAGGTGGCAGTTCCAAATGAAATACGAAAGGGGTTACAACATTTTGAGTGTGTCCAAATACTTGTTCACAAAATCTGGATTATCTCCAATTACAGGAGTAATTTTCATATTATTTTTTGATATCTCATCAAAGATGAAGAAGAATATGGAATTCTGGGCATTTACGGGGCTGACGACCGTCATCTATTGGTGAGATGTAAAGAAGCCAATAGATATCTCTAGTAAAGTTCTAGTGATTCAAGAACAATGTTTTAAAATTGGTTCATTTATACAGAACTTCCGAGAATTTGAGAAGTGTGGTTGTCAATAATGGGTAGAATTGGTGAATGTTACACGTGTGTAAAGTGATCACTTAAACCAGCCTATGACGGTCGTCAGCCCCGTAAATGCCCAGACTTCCATATTTTTCTTCATCTTTGATGAGATAGCAAAAAATAATACGAAAGGGGTTGTTAAAATACTTATAAAATAAAATGGACTGACTAAGTGGATATTCCTGTGCCAGAGAAGATTTGCTTTTATGTAAATTGGGAGGTAAAGCTGTTTACTTGTCATTTAATAAATCTCCACCAACTAAAACATTCAATTTCTCTAAAAAAGTCTCTAAAAATTTCACAATGCATAGTTGTTTTATTTTATCAAAATACCCTGCAGATTCTCTGTACTGTAATCCAAACGCTCCACTAGTCCGAACAGAGGGCAAATTTTCGGCATTCGGATTATAGAGGTGCTGCTGTATACATATATCTCCGTAGCTTGAAGGAATTGTTGCAAGCTTTGCTCAGATGATCAGATGGTTTTCCTGTTTGGATCAATGCGGTGTCAGCTTGATCTCTAACTATATGAGGGTAAGTCCTGGGCTCTAGATTTAAGGAATTGGGACATATTTTATGGGATAGAGGTGAGAAAATTGAAAGACTTTACTGGCATTGTATTATATGCATAAATAATTAAAAACAATTTATCTAAAAAAAAAAAAATTTATTCAATATAAAACATATAATATTATATTAAATATTTTTATAAAAAATGGAAATGTATCGACTCACAGTCTGCCGAAAAGTGTACTGATTGTTGACAAATTGTGTATGTTGAGATTGTTACAAAAACATGGTGTGCATTTTAATGATTGTATTAAATTGTTATCATTTATATATATATATCAAAAAACCCTTATCCGCACCCCAATGGTGCATAGGGCACTGCGTCATATAAACGCAGTGTTATCTTGATCGTTTGCACATGAAGGAAAGGTGATCAGCCCTCCGCTTCAGGTACCAGTCCAGGGTAATATTGAATAAATATGACAGTGAAAAAATTCACATTTATTTATTTTACCCCCCTTGGGAATCGAACCCGGGACCTTCAGAACGGTAGCCGAGCGTGCTGACCATTACACTACGGAGGCGGGCAATCATTTAATAATGAAGCCATTTATTCCACTACAAAATATTAAAAGGTTTGGCGACAAAATATCATAAACAAACAGAAGGAACTTGAATATTACTAAACAATTATATTATTTTAACATTTTGCCTTGAGAATAGCCCCTTCAATTGTGGCTGTAACTTAGACTATGAATAACAGCAAAAAGTTTGTTGCATTTTTATACTAAAAAGTAAATAATAATAAAAAATATATATAATTTAGTCAGACAAACAATTAAAATATACTAAAACAATCATTGCCGCTATCTTCTCTCTTCCTTAAACCCTCATTTGCACAAGTTACTGCATTATATTGATGCATTTTTTTCCTGATCGTTCATTACATGAAGGCAAAAGGTGGCTAATCCTGCACTTCCGGATTAGTTCAGAACCAGTCCAGGGTGATATTACCATAATTGTATGAAAATAAACGGTAAAAATGCTATTAAATAAGTCATAAATCATGAGGCAAACCGTCCCAATTGCATATCAGAAATAAAATGAGAACTTGCTAGATTGAGAGATGATGATGAGATAAGAAAAAATCAGACCATCATTGAAATCACTCAAGAATGCAAAAATTGATCATTGTTACATCGACGATATACTTAATGGTATGGTCAGGAAGACATCTTCCTAACAGAAATCAATCAAACAATTCAATTTACCATAGAATCGAGGGGTAAAGTCAGCATAGAAAACCTGACAAAGCAAAATTTTAATTTTGAATAAATCCAAACACCACATCTCCCATAAGCTCGCCGTGTTCCATAGTTTGGGGCTCACAATTTTGGTAAGGTCACGGAGATGCATGTCTGTAAAATACCGTGCAACGCCACAGTTGCATTCCATCAGCAACACTACGACTGTCCAAACTCAAAATACAGTAGATTCTACTTAATCCAAAAATGCAAAAAAAAACACACTAGAAAAAAAATGTGCCTTACTGTGTTTGGACAGCCGACTACCAATAGTCCTACTCCTCAGCATCCACGAGTGGCCTCTGGCCCCGCGAGCCCTGAGCAATGTGGGCTTCTAGCACAAATAACATCAGTGCCATAGCAGATGAGAGGATGAGTGGCGAGTGTCCGGCGCCATAAAACCGGGACCTCCCCCCCTGCAAGGGAAGGTAACCCCGAATGAATATTCCCTAGAGAAGCATTGGGAAACCACTCCAGTATATTTCCAGGACACCACTGTGGAGAGAAAATAAACAGCCATGGTCCCAAATCATGGTCGGGATGAGAAGTGTGGAGGACAGACAAGGTTCCTGTGTTCCGGCAGGACACAGGAAGAAGAAAAGTTCCATAGTTTAATACATGGATAGATTTAAATATAACAATAATAATTCCGGACTAAAGATTAAAGACAATAGCAGCCAATAACGGGCATGAAAGCGATCTGATTGTTCAACTGACTAGAAAAAAAGAAAGTAGTCACATCTCAACTATGCCCAGCACTTTATAAAGATACTAATGATTACAAATCATACAAAAAAATGGGCCAAATTATCTTTTATTGGGGATTGTAGCAACAAATCAGTGAATGATAAATGCTAGACAAACAATTCAAATTTTGGAAATATATTGACTAATAACACAAAAGATGACAATTAAGGTTCATATTTATCGAATTATTCCCTTCAGTTAAAGGGCATAAATATTGGAAAGGTTGACAAATTTAGATACCTTGGCAGCATGGCGACACAGAATCTTGACCCAGATACTGAAGGGAAAAAATATTTATATTCTCCAATAGCCGTAAACAATAATGAGAGCTGGCGGAGAATTTTGTATATAAATTCAATCACTAACACCATTTCGAATAACTTACCAAGAAACATTCCTCCAGCTTTTTATACTAACAAAAATATAGGTAAATTGTTGATAATTGTTAAGATAAAGAAGATAAATTGAATCAGATTAAAATAAAACATTTTTTTTAACTAGAAGAAACAAAAATCCACTTAATGATCTATAAACCTTGTATAAAATAAGCAAGGTAAATAGTAAATGCGTTACAAGGCATACAGTCCGTATCATATGGAGTCGCGCAAGGGTCTGGTAAGGGACATTCCGACAGAATGGTCCCATGAGGATATTCTGGAGAGTGTGGCCCTCCCAGATAACTGCGGTAAAATAATTAAATCATTTCATCGACTTCGAATCTGAGATGAAAACTCTCCAATCTAAAACCGGAAACACGTTGCGAGACCGCGTAAGGAACACTGATATCCGGAGCATATGTAAGACGGAAGATATCGTAAGGTGGGGATACTGGAATGAGCATGTTAACAGAATGTCAGAGATAGATTTCCACGTATCGCCCTTCAAGGAAATCAGGTCATCAGTTACCTACGGCAACTGGAGGTACGGTGGTTCATTGGCTGGCGACGAGGGAGCTTCTGAAATAAAGGTCAGTCAACTCAGTTTATATAAATGTCAGTCGATTCAGTTTCTATAAAGATCAGTCAACTTAGTTCATAATAATAAATGCATTGATTCATTTTATTTTTTAAATTTGTGTTGCATTCTGACATGACCTGAACTCGAGAATATTTTTTTAAATTGTTTTTTTAATGTTAATCATAATACATTCTTGTAGATTAGTAAAAAAATGTAAATTGTTTTACATGTAACCCCTAGCGGTGTTATTTAAAAGTGGGTTACAACGCGACCAACGCCGTCAGAACAGTGTATGATAACAGCGTCTGGTGACGAATGTGCCACGAATGAACGCGACGTCACCGCGCCATCGCGGACCAGCGTAATGACACCACGCGAAGAACGACATGGGATCTTTAAAAGGGACTGACAACTGAAGGCACATCTTCTCTCGTCATCTTGCCATGAGCGTGATCAGGTCGAACTGCAGCTACAATCAGTGTCCACCATAAAATTTGTAACATTAAAAGTACCAAGTGATCAGTGATCAATACCTTTTTTATAAAAATGTTAACGTAGAAATAAGCATTCCTTAATATTTGTGAATATTGCAGAATAAAAACGTGAAATCAAGAAGTGGATCAATTTAATTGGCATCCGTATTTAAAAGCAGCTTCTGAGGAGCAACTAGTGGGATTTGTGGATGCACGTAATTAGTGAAATCCACCCGTCCCCATACCCCGAAAGACGTAGACCCAGGCAGACCTCCAAAAAGGTGGAGGATAGCTGGCAGTCAACATCCCAAGAGCGACAGGCGGAGGCAGACAGATCCTGAGGATCTTAAAAAAGAAGAAGAAGATGTTATCTCTCATGATGGTATCGACCCAAATAGCCATTCTTCATTTCGAATTCCAAGGCAGAGATTGTAAGCAGAATACAGCGAGCACGGTTAGCGTTCAACAAAAAATGTAAGACTTTCCAATCACCAAAAATAAACATCAGTGTGCGGAAGAACTTATTTCTGGTGTGGGTGCAAAACATGGACCATAAGTTAGAGTTAACGTAACCTGTTCGTTATGCGCGTGTGAAGAGGAAGATAAGACTGCTGATCACGTACTGTTTAACTGCCCCTTACTCCCTAACCTCAAGTTCATTCAGGACATTCGCTCGGAGGGTTTGTCCTTCCCGCTGAATGTCCAGCACCTCTTATCAATGAACTCCCAAAATGTCAATAGTGCTTTCATAAAACATTTAAAAAGAATGGCAAAAACGTTTGAGTAAGTTGTAGTAATCATTCAAGTTAATTTACAGCATAATAATGAAAGGTACCTGGTTTGGCCGATAATTGTCGCTGGTACGTTTTGAGTTTCGAACGACGCCAGACTGCAAGACAAAAGCGAAAAGTACGGGCAGTTGCAATTTGACACTACACGCGGGCGCGCTCTATATCGACTTGCAGAAATACCTCGCTGTATTTTTTGTGACCCGAGGATCGAGGTTAACCACATGGAACCATCATCCATCAAGAGAGAATCGCCCTGATCCCAGCGCTGGATCAAGAACAAACTATAAGCATAAAAGGTTAGTTCGTTATTCATATGTACTATTTGATATTTGTCGAAATAACCGCCGTCCCTTGGTACTTGTAAGTTACGAGAATAATACGACTCCAAAGCGATCTCAATATTTCTCTTGAAGAATCGTCGTCTTATTATTAATATTATTAAGACTGGTCCTTCGAATCAATATTATTTTGAGTTCATTTCGCACTGTGGCGAAACCAGTACCAGTTATGAAAGGTGAAAAGATCACTCAATTTTAGGCGTTTTGCAAATAATAAAAAAATAATAAAAGTTAGAGAGAATGACAGCAATCGGCCGCCTCTAAAATGTGGTGCAACAGGCGCATGCTGAAGATACACTGGACATATCACATCCAGAATTGCACATGAAGTGTTAAGTAGAGCCTGAGAAACAGGAAGTCAAAAAGTTGTTCAGCAACGATCCAAGTGGACAGGCCGATAGGCCCAGGTCTGCTCATCACCATCGCGGAGGGAATGGTTGCGGGCGGCAACCATAGAGGAAGCCTGAGAGATTGCTACATGGACCAGGTGACCGGAGACATGCGCTGTGACAGCTATGGTGAGACGAAGAAGTCAGCTGGGAATAGGCACGAATGGAGAGATAGAGTGAAAGACATCACGTCTGTTGCAGACCAATCCGCAGGACTGCGGCAGGAAAGAAGAAGAAGACATTTCAAGGATAAAGTCTCCCTAAAAAATATAATTGTTTCGATAGTGTGAAGTGTAAACAAATGAATGAGGAGAAGATGAACTATTTCCATTAAGTCCGATCTGTATTTAAAAAAAAAACTGATATGCACACTACAGCTAATTAAAGTGTATGTACATGCCTATACAACTGTCAAAACAAAGTTGACCCTTTGCCTGTACTATAAACAGGCAAAAAAGGGTCTTTGTGGATTTGCCCGTAGCTAGTACGCCACCCCGGCAGAGAAATAAAAACCTTTTTCCAAATACATTTTATTTTTTTATTTTTTAAGGGGATAACTCGCAAAGCCTCTATTTTAGAGGCTTGTCTGCAGGTAGGATACATAGGAAAGGGAATGTATATGAGAAAAATACATTACAACACCCAGACTATTTTTAAATGAATATTTCTTGAATTCATTTTGCAATTGGCGGGAATCGAACCCGCAACGACAGTTTCGCAATCGATAACTCATCAGTCAAAGGGTTAATATACATAGAACAAGAAAAAGTAACATGGTAAAAGAAAATCACCAGTATACATGTCGTATCTACTGTTGAAGTAACATAGTAGCTATCAGATACAATCTCCAAAAAGGGATATCAACATAAATAAAAGTTATTTTTTTACATTAACACACCTTGGGACGGGAAAGGTGTTTCTACCCGTTGGGTCGATTGATGCTTAAGGACAGGAAGAGCATTTTTACCTTCGGCGCCGGCCTCATTTCCAAGGCACAAAAGAAGGAATTATCCAATGTTTTTGTATAAATATTTTAAACTAATTTCTTTGTTAAGGTCTTAACTATATCAAAATGCGTCGCGGTCCGCGATTGTAAAAAATATCCGTCTGAAATATGTTTTTAATAAATATTTATTTATTATATATACACCCTGGACTGGTGCAGCCAGATCCTGTTGATTCGAATAATGACAATTAGAATTTAGCATAGTTTGTAAAATAATATTTTTTTCATATAAACCTAGAAACTTATAATAATTTGATATTACGATCCAAGTTTTTTTTTTAAAAAAGAAAAGAGAAATATTTGTATTTTTATTATTTACAAAAATACTTCCATTTCATACTATTTCCGTGAGCCTGAGCGGCTCATTATTAGAAATAGATATCAAATTGTGGAAGAGAGTGGGTTCAAACCGAGAAACTCTGACTCGAGTCCACGACACTAACCACGGGACCACAACCCGACACTCAACTCAAATATTTATAGATTTAGCGTTTAATTTGTAGAACTTCATTTTAATTTATGTATTAAATGTTTAATCAAATACTGATTTTTTTAATCTACTGAGTTGTATTTTACTGTTGAAAAAACACATAAAAATCAATTTTGTGAAAATTGTTTCGCCTAGTTATGGCATTTTCAAATGAATGTCGAATGACAATGTTTTAAACAATGATATAATAACAATAATAAAACCCTTATCTGCACCCCAATAGTGCATAGGGCACTGTGTCATATAAACGCAGTGTTATCTTGATTGTTTACACATGAAGGAAAGGTGATCAGCCCTCCGCTTCAGGTACCAGTCCATGGTAATATTGAATAAATATTACAGTGAAAAAATCACTTATATTTATTTTACCCCCCTTGGGAATCGAACCCGGGACCTCCAGATTGGTAGCCGAGCGTGCTGACCATTACACTACGGAGGCGGACAATAATATACTCATACAATTTAGTAGATTCAAAAAATTGTTTGAAAATGCCAGTGACATCAGTGTTTCATTTAACATTTCATACATAAACTTAACCTGTCCGGGAGTATGGACGTAAATGAACGTCAGTGTGAATTTACCTTAAAGTAGTATCGATGTTAATGAACGTCGAAGTCCGTCTGTCAGTTGGTATGATGTAACTTGTACAGCAATGACATCCGTGGATATATGTGTGTAATTTTGTCATAATTGAAAAATATTCTGAATAGGTGTTTTGTTTTATTAAATTATTTTAACATAATTTCAATTTTCATAATACATCGAATTAAATGAAGAAAAAAATTATTTTTTCATGTAAAAAGAACCCACTCCCCAGAGAAAGTCGGATATTAATTTTTGTACTCCCGGAAAGGTTAAACTTAAAAAATCAATTTTTATGTATGTTCAATTCCATATTCCCAACTAATTGACCATGATCATTATCACGTATTGCTTATTTGGAACAAGTTCAAAACTGAAAGCAGTACGCCCAAGAGGTAGACGGCAATCCTCAGTTGTTGGCGGGCTGATCTCTCTGCGTGCGGTCGGCGGTGAGGAGCGTAGAGATGTGCGCCAGGCGTCGCGCGCGCAGGCGTCCCCACAGCAGCAGGTCGTGTTGCGCGAGCGCCTGCCCCGCGCACAGGGCCGCCGTGTCCGCGCCCAGCGCCGTGCCGCAGCCCACGCCTGACGGCATGGACAGGCTCGACCACACGTCCTGTAACGCGCAAGCATCAATTTGAATGATACCATAGTTATACTTTAATTGATGTATGTAGAATTAAGCTTATGTTAAAATTTCTTTGTAAACAGTGCCATATGGCAAGCTCGCTTATTTTTATTTTATTTATTTCTTAAATGAGGTAATATTCTTTTTCTGGCCCCCATCTGCACCATGTCAGATTGATGCGGTGTAAACTTGTTGAGGAATATATAAAGTGAGGGTGATCAGTCCTGCTATCCAGATTGGCCCGTATTTAGTTAGTCAGTTCAGTTAGTCAGCTAGTTTCATTGTCTACACCAGAGCACTTCTAGAAAATTTTGTTGTGGTTTTACAAACTTGTATTTATTTAGATTGGCAGTGACAGGTATATTGAAAGCTTTTTCATGTAAATTCACAGTAAAATCGAAAAACAATTTTGTTTCACATGTTCTTTAAATTTTGCTACTTAGTTCATAAAACAAAAAAAAATTGCTTTGCAAGAGAAGGTCTGTCAGGAAGCCTAGACGCTTCTGAGAATGTAAACCTGGTAAATGACCTCTTCAATCCTTAATCCGCACCCGATGGTGCATAAGGCACTGCATCATATAAACCCAATGTTATCTTGATTTTTAACACATGAAGGAAAGGTGATCAGCCCTCCACTTCAGGTACCTGTCCAAGGTAATATTGAATAAATATTACAGTGAAAAATCACTTATTTTTATTTGATCTTCCCCCTGAGAATTGAACTTGGGACTTCCAGTACAGAAGCCGAATGTGCTGACCATTACACTACGGAGGCGGACTGTGACTAGACTTGTATGGAGTCCCTGTTACCTGGACCAGCATGGGCGAGGGCGGGGGGCAGTTGATGACGGGGCAGGAGGCGTTGGCGGCCAGCACGGGCCCCAGCCCGTTGGAGCGCCCCGCCACGGCGATCAGCACCAGCGCGCCGCCGAGCCCCTCTAGCTCCGCCAGCACCCGCAGCGTGCCCTCCGTGCCCTTGTGCGCCGAGCACACGCGCAGCTCCGCGCTGATGCCCAGCTCCGCGCAATCTGACACAAGATTCCTCAATTCATTCCTCATTCACAGTGAAGGGCCCTTCATTAGTTTATTTTATGAAGCGCCCTTTATTTTATGAAAATGACAGTATATAAATGATCCAAATTTATTATTATTAAGTGCAATTATTATTAAGTGTAAAAAAAAAAATAAAAAAATGGCAGCCTTCAAAAGGAACTGGGAGTGCGATTAGGACTCGCAGGGTCCGCATTTAACAGTATGAAGGCTTTCTGGAGATCGGATTTATACTCGGTGAAGACCAAATGCCGCCTATACAATGCCTGCATTGCTCCTGTTCTCTTATACAGCTGTGAAACATGGCACCTTACAAGGGCCCAGAACAGCCGTGTACTAAACTTTGAGAATGGGGGTTTGCGGAGAATTTTAGGCGTGCGGTGGTTTGATTTTGTGAGGAATGAAGAGATAAGGCGTAGGACGCAGCAAATCTTGCAAAAACTCACAACTGTCGTCAAGAAAAGGCGATTCAGTTGGCTTGGCCATGTACTCCGCATGCCTCCTGAGAGCCTTAATCAAGCTTGCCTCTTTTACAAGGCATCAGGTTCGCGCCGCCCAGGACGACTACTGCTGACAATTCGTCGGCAGTTCTCGTCTGAACTTCGGGACGCGGATCTGACATGGGAGGATGCAAGGGAGCTGGCAGCCGACAGAAAAGCCTGGAGACAGTTTGTGGACTCCATATGCTCCACCTAGGGAGCGGATATGGTATATTATTAAGTGCAAAAGATGATAATAAACTCTTCACTTGGGACTGTGCAAAAGTATGGTATTTATTAATTTTTCACTATACACATTACTACTACTATTACTACTACTATCACGCCGTTTCCCCGCAGGGGTAGGCTGAAAGGATGGAACGCCACATTCTTCTGTCCTGACATACACTCCTTGCCTCCTTTACATCCATACATCTAGTCATACATGCCCTCCGATTACGCAGACTTTTGACACCGCCAGATTTTAGGTTCTGATTGACCTGATCGTGCCAAGTCTTTGCCCCCGTGCCAGCACTTTGTGGTAAAAATATCTCCGTATTTAATTTAAGTTTTACTTAGTAAAAAAAAATATTTTGTAAATATCACTTATATTCAAACACCGTATACGGTGTCTGAAAATGATGCGGATAATTTTTGTACTAATTCTATGAGATTGAGGTATTCCCGTTCATGGAGTCAGACACTGTATACGGTGTTTGAATATGATGCGGATAATTTTTTTAATAATTCTATGAGATTGATGTATTCCCGGGAGAGCAGACGGAGAGGAGGAGTACTCACGTTTTTTAATTTTAGTGCAGTGGTCTAAGTCACTGGTGGAGCCCATCAGGATGGCCACCTTGTGCGGGCGCGACAGCACCAGCTGGTCCAGCTGCTCCGCCACCCACTGGAAGTTCCGCTTCACCGTGTCCAGGTCCGAGGAGGTCACGGTCGTCAGGTTGCGGTACACCTTCGCGGGAGTAGGCATAACAAACCAGGTTATCAAAAGCGGAAGTGTATCATTCGGTAACGGTTTCTTAACCGGTTAACTGCCAAAAGCGTCTTAAGACGCATAATTTTCTGTGAACGGAGCACCGCTCATACAAAAATTACGTCTTAAGATGCGCCGTTTTAAATGGGCTTTTACCAAAGAAAATCAATTATTTAAAATGTACAAATATATTGAACGAATAGTGACATCTATTGAGAATATCTTTGCATACTTAGAATTGAAACAGAATTCGTTTTTACCACTTTAAACGTAAATTAAAGAGAGCTTTGTCGTCGGATCAACTAATGGCGCTCAGGGTTGTCCAATAGTCCCCGAGTTGCTGCCGAATCTGATGAGTGATTTTAGAGTCGATTTTGATGATTTTTAATGTGTGTGTGTGTGTACACTTTTAATATTAAACTAACATAAACAATTACTTTCAACATATAATTTAGTTTTCATATTATCTATGACAAATTTTGTGACAACCCTGCACCATGAACAATTAATTTTATGATTATGGATAAATGACTGCATGGTAAGTTTTAGAAATAAACGTTATTACACTTTCAATAACGATATGTTAAGGTTTTATTTTTGTCGTAAAATTCGCGGCGTGCTGGGTACCACCCACCATACATGTACCTGCCGGCAGTTAAAAGGTTAAATATAACCAACTGACTAACCATCACGCCACTTCAACGCACGGGTATTGAAAGCTGTCCCACTGCATTCCCACATCTGATACAGAAGCATCTAGGCTTCCTGACAGACCTTCTCTTGCAAAGCAATTTTTGTTTTATGAACTAACTACTAAAACAAGTTTTTGTATGCAGAAAAAATAAAACACTGTGCTCTGTCTTTGCCCAAACCATCTCAACATACCTTTCTTAATTTTATCGATAATGCTTATCTCAGCTTTGCATTCCCTCCTTATTTCGCACTTCTATTCGCACATCTATCATACATCGTTTTGTTGCACAATGTTAATTCACTGGCTTGCATTCATTCTTCATATCACCATTCGAACATCTATCATACATCATTTGTTAAATAATTTTTAAAAAATATATGTCATATAGGACAACTGTATTTGACCAGGGGAGTCACATAATCCAAGTACCCAAACTTTATAATTTTGCGGAAAATTTCATAAATTTACAATATCATTGAAACATGAAGAAAAAAAACTGCAGCTGATGCCTTTGGGTTGAGAAGGAAATAATGGATGTCTAGACTTGATTAAAATTACCTGTTTGTCTACCATCAGCCTCTTGTCTCCCGATGGCCACAGGCGCCAAGAGTCCGAGTCGATCACATCAGCGACCAGAATATTACCTGAGCAAGGTAGAACAATAAAATCACACTTGGTCTTATTTCCACCGCACCGGTTATGTAAACATTTTCTATACCGTTTTGTATTTCCAGCAGAACCAATATAACAATTGAATTTAATCACCTTACCTTAAGGTTATTATTCAAAAAGTAGGTAAAAAATCCTTGTTTTTTTTTACGCACGTAAATCGTATTCCAAACCAAGGTCATATACCAGGCAAAATGTTTGGTGTCCAAACATGACATAAACCAAGTTAGACTTATTCCAAAGCAGACGTATGCCGAGGTTCCACTGAATTAGATTTTGCATTATGTAATTACCTTGTCCGCCTTCATAGTGTAGTGGTTAGCGCGCTAGGCTACCATGCTGGCGGTCCCGGGTTCGATTCCCAAGAGAGTCAAAATAAATATTAGTGATTTTTCAATTTAATATTTATTTTATATGACCCTGGATTGGTACCTGAAGCGGAAGGCTTGATCACCTTTCATTAGTGCATTTAACGATCAAGATAACAGTGCTTCTATATGGTGCAGTGCCCTATGCATCATTGGGGAGGGTAAGGGTTAGAAGAAGAAGAAGAAGAATTACCTTTCTGGTCTACTCCAAATTCTATCTTCATGTCGATGAGGGCGCAGTCTCTCTGCGCCCACGCGCGCTCCAACACTTCAAACACCAGAATACTAGTACGTCTCATCAGATCCACCTGGTCTGCACCTAAAATATGAGAACAAATGAGCAAACTGAGATAAATAACACATGTGTGTTTGTGTATGTAAAGAAAGTACTTAATGAGTATTTATTTAAAAATATATTTAAAAAGTGTAATCTGAATATACGCCACACGGTGTATGTAAGTTTTCATAAAATTCTTTATTTCTGTATACATAAAATACACTTTTTCTAGGTTTTATTTTTGTCTTTTAATCGCGGCCTGCTGGGCACGGTCATATTAATACCTTCCGGCATTGAAAGGGTTTGAATCGGTACGGGGGGTGCTCACCTATGGTCAGGCCATTGTAGGAGAAGCGGGCGGCGATGATCTGCTCCTCGGACCACTGCGGGTCGTGGTTGGCGTCGTCCTTGAAGAAGGTCTCCTGCTTGGGCGGGTAGAAGCGGTAGCCCTCCGGCACGCCCGGGTTGCGCTTGAGGAAGGAGCCCGTGGCCAGGCGACGCGTCACCCACTCGATGGGGATCATGCAGCACTTCTCCGACAGGAAGGCCGTGCCGGTCACGGCCTTCACGAAGGCCGTCTTTATACCTGGGACGAGGAAACACTTAACTGGCACATACGAAATAGTCCATTATCTCAGCAGAGAAAATATACTTTCAAATCAAGATATCGCTCACTCCTTTCAAGAATGTCATAAATCAAAAATCGTCAATTTTCAGTTGTGCATGTTTTCGGAATGCCCAGAAAATGTACTATATCCCAGCAAAAGAGGCATTTTTTAACTTAATATTTACCCGCTACAGGGCAGAAAGTGTTGTTTTTGCATTTTGAAGAAATAGTATTGTTTAATTATTTTTTTAAATATACTAAATATTTTTCAAATGGAGAAAAAACCTTCAGGTTTTACCTAAAAACATCTGTTGCACAGTAAAAAGTTCAAGGTTTGATATTTATTTTTAATACATTGTATTACATTTTTAAACGTTTTTAACATTCTCCTGAAAAATCAAGTTTTTAGATTTATGATGTTCTTGACAGGAGTGAGCGATATCACATATCATACATCATGGAGGCAAGGTGATCAGTCTTACACTTCTGATGCCACTCCAGGATAACATATTTAAGCAGAAAAATGTTAAACCCTGACTTCGTATCTGCCTCTAACTTAACTTATTTGTTACTGAGACACGTAACATAAATATTTAAAAAAAATTAATATATATTATAATACTTAGAACTCATTGAAAGACATCTAAATTAATTGCATTTTTTAAATCAAGTGATTCTCTCATACATACCCGCATTCATCGCACCTCTCATTCATCTCCTCATACATACCCGCCTAATCTAAGTAGATTAGGCGGGTATGTATGAGGAGATGCATGAACGTGGAAGGGGTGAAGAATGTTTGCAAGGACAGAGTGGTGGTGCGTTCTATTCTCTCTGCCTACCCCTGCGGAGAAGCGGCGTGACGGTTAGTTAGTTTTAAGAGTTGACCTGTCTGGGAGTATGGACGTACACGGTCGTCCAAACAAAACCTTCCCCAAAGAAGTATGGGCGTACACGGTCGTCCAAACGAAACCTTCCCCAAAGAAGTATGGGCGTACACAAGCGATTTCTAGAAGTGGTGTTAGAAGTAGAACACGGTACCTGCGGCATTGAGGATGTTGAACACCTTGGTGTTGGTCTGCGTGGACACCTCCGCCTTGCCCTTGAGGTCGTGAGCCTTGACCCCGTCGCCAGCTGTTATGCGGTCCTTGCTAAGCAGCATGCAGTACTCCTGCACTCCGACCACCTCGTGCACCTGCTTGGTCTTCCCCTCGATCAGCAGCGCTCCCAGTTGATATTCTCCGACTGAAACCATCAATAAGGATGTTCAATGCCAACTATGAATCATACCATACATGTGCATGTCAGACCTCGACTCTTAATGCATGTTTGTTCTGCAACCCTAGTGCATGTTGGTCTTCGGGTCAACTGTGACCATGTATCATCATCTTTTTTTTTAATGGCTTTTTTGTAGTATTTTATGTATTTTTTTCTAGAGCTAAAATGGCTTCACAATATTTTTGATGTGTCCAAATCTGGGTTTGTACATTTAGGAGTTATTTTTACATTTTTGACATGTTAACATACTTAACCAACCATAAGAGTATTCATACTTAACCAGCCATCTGTCAAACTCGACCAACCTATGATAGATCTTGAGCCCTGTAAATACAGTCTTCCATATTTTTCTTCATCTATGTCGAGTCTATGTTTGTCCGTCTCCGTATTGTAGTGGCCAGCGCGTTTAGCTACTAGAGGTCACGGGTTCGATTCCCAGGGGGGGGGGGTGAAAATAGATATTAATGATTTTACACTCTAATATTTATTTGATAGCACCCTGGACTGTGCAAGAAGCGCAGGGCTGATCACCGAGCCTCCATGCCAATAACGATCAAGATAACACTGCGTCGCTACGATGCAGTGCCCTATGCACCATTGAGTGCGGATAAGGGTTAGAAGAATGTTAAGTCTATGCCATCTTGTTCGTCAATGTTTATTTAATATTACCCCGGACTGGTGCCTGAAGCGCAAGTGTTAACCTTACCTCGGAATCTAACAGATAAGATGTCTCTGCATTTCCCGTATACCACCGAGTGTGGATGAGGGTCAGAATAATAACAATATCAAGCACATAAATAACATCACTGATAAACAACGATGCAAATTGCTTGTCAACAAGTATCATAAACAAGAAAACGACAAACCAATAAGCGAGAGACGTCAACACAACGATAACTAGGTCGTGAACCTTGAGAATGGCGCTATTGGGGTTTTCAGTTCAACTACTCAGGGAGCTATACCACATTTGGTAGAACACATTTTGTTTACTCAATAACCTACTCCAATTATTTTTTGACATCTCACCAAAGATGAAGAAGAACATGGAAGTCTGGGCATTTCGGGGCTGACGACCGTCATAAGCTGGTTAAAGTGATCACTTTACACATCGCTCACTCCTTTCAAGAACGTCATAAATCAAAAAACTTGATTTTTCAGGAGAACGTTTTTAAAATTTAAAAATGTAATACAATGTATTAAAAATAAATATCAAGCCACTTATTGAACTTTTTTCTGTGCAACAGATCTTTTTAGGTAAAACCTGAAGGTTTTTTCTCCATTTGTAAAATATTTAGTATCTTTAAAAAAAATATTAAACAATACCTTTTCTTCAAAATGTAAAAATAACACTTTGTGCCCTGTAGCGGGTAAATATTCAGTTAAAAATATGCCGCTTTTACTGGGATATAGTACATTTTCTGTGCATTCCGAAAACATGCACAACTGAAAATTGACGATTTTTGATTTATGACGTTCTTGAAAGGAGTGAGCGACATGTGTAACATTTACCAATTCTACCCATTATTGACAACCACACCACTCAAATTCTTGAAAGTTTTATATACATGAACCAATTTAGAAGAAGTAGTTATTTCATACATTTTAAATTCATAAACAAATTAAATGCTTCTAATAAACTATTTATTATAATTAAAATGTAACTTTGTTTGAAAATTACTATAAGTATTTTATTTTAACTAAACTGTAATGTGCATCGGTTTCAAAGCTAACCACTTCTTTATCAAGACTGATTAAGTATTAATTAATAATAATAATAATAAAACCCTTATCCGCACCCCAATGGTGCATAGGGCACTGCTTCATATAAACGCAGTGTTATCTCAATCGTTTACACATGAAGGAAAGGTGATCAGCCCTCCGCTTCAGGTACCAGTCCAGGGTAATATTAAATAAATATGACAGTGAAAAATCACTTATATTTATTTTACCCCCCTTGGGAATCGAACCCGGGACCTCCAGAACGGTAGCCAAGCGTGCTGACCATTACACTACGGAGGCGAACAAATTATTAATTAAGTTATGATAAAATATTTATAGTGATTTTAAAAAAGATACATTTTAATTACAAAATGGAAAATCACAAAAGTTAGTGCTTCAAATATAAACTATTTATTATTTTAATTCTTTGCTATTGAACCCTTGGAATCAACTATGTACACCATGGAAAACCTGGGTTTTGAAATACAAAAAACCTGTCAAACTCGAAACTCTTTAATTTAAATTTATTTTTATCAAAATCAAAAACACTACGGCACACCCCTGATGCACTTATGTTTTTTTTACTCACACATACAAAAAAAGTAATCTACGAAAACATCTTGTTGTCAATGTTTACCAACCTTTAAGACAAAGATAAAATTTATGAGTTTAAAAAACAAATTCTGCATTTTGCATAACAAACAAATATAATTATAGTATTTATCTCTTAGGGGTTATCAAGGGGCATACTGATCATGCCAGTGAAGGATTTCCACTCAATCGAATACCCAGTCTTGTTAATATTTTATTGTACTTATATGATTCCAGTGGGACTCCAGAAATTGTAGAAAAGCTGGTCAAAATCCGAGTAAGATTTTGAAGAAAAATATTTATTGAAAAACATTTAAAAAACACGCAAAGACTGAATGAAGAACTCATTTCGCTCACTCCTTTCAACAACGTCATTTATCAAAAATTGTCAATTTTCAGTTGTGCATGTTTTCTGAATGCCCAGAAAATGTACTATATCCCAGCAAAAGCGGCATATTTTTGACTTAATATTTACCCGCTGCAGGGCAGAAAGTGTTGTTCTGCATTTTGAAGAAAAGGTATTGTTTAATTATTTTTTTAAATATAAAAACTATTTTTCGAATGGAGAAAAAAACCTTATAACTGTTGCATGGTAAAAAGTTCAGTAAGTGTCTTGATATTTATTTTTAATACATTTCATTATATTCTTAAACTTTGAAGACGATCTTCGAAAAATCAAGTTTTTTTGATATATGACGTTGTTGAAAGAAGTAAGCGATTTATTATTACATAAAATTATAACAAATAAATTCATGGATGTTGCAAAGAGAGAACATGGTTCGAAGACATGGACTAGGTGACGTTGTCCATGACAGAAGGATCTACAACCTGAGGACGAGGAGATCTGACCCCAGCAGTCTACAAAGACGATAAGTTGGGATGAAGCCAGGAAGAAGAAAATTATAATATAAAACCGAACAAAAATTTGTAATTTTTTTTAAATATACTTATAAGATATACTTATTATATATTGAATCCATTTTTTAATTGAATTGAATTGTATTGAATTGTTTTTAGGGATGAACCTCATTCATTTATTATTTACTTTACACATTCACTATAATTTTTAAGATATGTTAACTAAATATGCTATAAATAATTGTACATAACAGGCAAGGAGAATGTTTTTAGGTAACTAATATTTTTTATTTAAATCATAAGCTCCCATATTTTTTTATTTCATATTTTTTTCTGATACAATTTGATATCAACAACTTAAGCTGGAAAGTAACATAAACCAAGAAAGAAAAAAATAAACAAAAAAAACAAACAATTATAGGAATTTCTAGGCGAAAACAGCGAGTGTTTTTGCCTCGAATTTTCACTTATGAATTACATGAAATTAAAGTAACTTTAAACATAAAGAGTAAATCCACTCACTAGTAGTAGGCATAGGCTATGAAACTTAAAAAGTTGAAGCCTGAGTAGGGTCATGATCAGCGGTGTTGCATAAGCCGTAGCTAGATTTCAGAGTCACTTGAACGTTAGGTAACTCAAAAAAAAAAACAAGAAAAAGTAACGAGTACCAACCTAACCGGGTAACCAAAAAAGAACCTATTACTCATTAAAAAAAACTCTAGTACTAAGTGAGATTGGCAAGGTGTTTTTTGGACACACTGTATAGATAATGTGACCATTTATTTTTGTCCTCAAAACGGGACATCTACCAATTTTTACATAATAGTATGTATATTCAAGAAAACATATATTTTTCATAGTTTATAGTTTCATAGTTTCATCTAAAAACGGGACGTATGGTCATTTTATTAGAGTGAATTTGAGCCTTTTTACATTGTTTAGTGTTTTGCCAAAAATATATTAATAATAATAATAAAACCCTTACCGCACCCCAATGGTGCATAGGGCACTGCGTCATATAAACGCAGTGTTATCTTGATCGTTTACACATGAAGGAAAGGTGATCAGCCCTCCGCTTCAAGTACCAGTCCAGGGTAATATTGAATAAATATAACAGTGAAAAAATCACTCATATTTATTCTTACCCCCCCTGGGAATCGAACCCGGGTCCTCCAGAACGGTAGCCGAGCGTGCCGACCATTACACTACGGAGGCGGACAAAAATATAATTTTTTTTTATTATTTCAACTTATTTTTTTTACTCTGTTGTATCATAAATATGCTGCATAACCCGCTTTATCATAACTGAACTTATATGATAAAATAAAATGCAACAATAATTAATTTCTATATTGAATATTAAAATCAAACACTAATTTTTATTTGATATTTAAAATATAAATTAAAATGGAGTTCTACAAATTAAACACCAAGTCAACAAATAATTAATGTCCCCCCACAATGAATTTTTAAAGAATGATTATTAACTTTACTAATCATTAACTCCGTGCATTATTTCAGTTTTAATATTCATCTCTAGAACAAATTTATGTGGCAAATGTAGTTGGTAATAGAAGCAGAGGAAGACCGAGGAAAATTTGGCATAATCAAGTATTTCAAATACTTGAAGGTGGTCAGGTCAGGAGTAAGAATAATCGGCGGGAATGTATGAGGTGATACATGAGGATATCAATGAATGTGGAAGAGGCGTAGATTGTTTGCAAGACATATTAGTGTGACGTTTCATTCTCTCTGCCTACCCTTGCGGAGTGGCGTGATGGTTAGTTAGTTATATTTATTATTTTTTGACATCTCAGCAAAGATGAAGAAGTATATGGAAGTCTGGGCATTTACGGGGCTGACCACCGTCATAGGCTGGTTTAAGTGATCACTTTACACAGTGTAACATTCACAAATTCTACTCATTATTGACAACCATACTATTCAAATTCTTGGAAGTTCTATATATATATCGCTCACTCCTTTCAAGAATGTCATAAATAAAAAAAAACAAATTTTCAGGAGAATGTTTTTAAAGTTCAAAAATATTATATGTATCAAAAATAAATTACAAGCCACTTATTGAACTTTTTACTGTGCAACAGATCTTTTTAGGTAAAACCTGTAGGTTTTTTCTCCATTTGAAAAAAATTTAGTATTTTAAAAAAATAATTAAACAATACCATTTCTTCAAAATGCAAAAACAACACTTTCTGCCCTGCAGCGGGTAAATATTAAGTTAAAAATATGCCTCTTTTTCTGGGATATTGTTCATTTTCTGGGCATTCCGAAAACATGCACAACTGAAAATTGACGATTTTTTATTTATGACGTTCTTGAAAGGAGTGAGCGATTATATGAACCAATTTTGAAACATTGTTCTTGAATCACCAGAACTTCACTAGAGACATCTATTGGTGAGATGAAATTCTTCATCTTTGATGAGATGTCAAAAAATAATATGAAAATAACTCGTATAATTGGAGATAATCCAGATTTTATGAACAAATATTTGGACACACTCAAAACGTATTAAAGTTAGTTTTATCTCTATTTTACAGCTAATAAAGATTTTGCAATGTTTTTTTGTACTCAATAAGTAAATTTGAAGAATCAGTATTTTACAAATATTACAATTCATGTTTATATTTTTTTCAATAATATGTTCTGTAACATATAATAACGGAAATAATAAAAAAATGGTAGGTAATCAAATTATTTTCTTCCTTACTGAAATGCTATTTGCACAGATTATTAGTAAATTTATCGACTTCGAGTACGAAAAAAAAAACAAAAGCATGCAAGGTTGTTAAATACTCAAAAATCTTACCTTGAGTAGGATGCGACATTTTTTCTAGAATTTAAATCGAGCCAAATGGCCAATTTAAAGAATTAGTAAAATATATAAAAGTAGAGGATGGCGAGCGGACAACGGACAAATCGCGAATGGCAAATGGTGAAATGATACGACGACGGACGACCGGCCGGCTAATCGCTAGGTATCAACTTTTTATTTTAATCGCTTTTGACGCGAAAGTAAATGTAAAAAAAAACAAACAAAAACACATGGAAAACAAATTCACCGAACTGAACGTCAGACTTTCCACGTGGTTCCACTTTCAAATTTCAATTTCAAGTTTCGAAAACAACATCCACAATGAACCACAACTTATTGTTTATTTAGTGCACAGCCACCTAGATTTTTATTTTATTCCTTAATCCCGTAGCATTGACTGAAATTCTTTCAAACGCATCTATGACGTATCATCAGCTGTTACTATCATTTTGTTTGGTTGTCAATATTCGATGCTTTTAGAAAATAAAACAATATTTTTAATCTAATATTGGATAAGAATAAAAAGGGTTCATAAATATAAGGAAATAATTCAATCACGCTTCTATCAAGACGGCATGAATGTATTTTTTTATGTTTCAGCTAGACGTAAAAATATATTTTGAGAGCTAACATAAATGTTAATATAAAATAGGTTAAGTCTGTGACGTAAATTTTAAATCGTTCCAATACGATTCCATAACGCGGGTTTAAATTTTGAATCGTTCCAATACAATTCCACAACGGGGGTCTCTGCATTTGCTATCGGTTTTTCATATGTATGGAGTGCCGGTAATTTACTAAGAAAAATACAATCTAATAAACATTTATACATTTTGGTTCGGTAACGTTTACTTTGACGGGTTTAAATGTCAAAGTCATACAAAACAAAAGGCCACTAGTAAAGTTTTTTTACACGAGGTACGTGATTGATAATTTCCGTATGGAGTCTCTGATCCTATGAAACATAAAAAGTTAATATAGAAAGCATAGCTAATTTCAACCAATTAGCAAATGGACCATAGACAAAAGGCGTCTGATTGGTTTATATTAATTCAAATTGGCGCCAATGTCAAGTGACCTTGCACGTTTACGACCACGATAATAAAACGTTATATTTGAAACTTATAAGCAAGCAAATATGAACATTTATGCCTAGAATTAGGCCAAATTAAAGGTGAAAGTTTCATGTCAATATTTTTTAAATGCGATATTTCAACTCCGATAGTGCAAATTTTCGTATATTAAAATATTTTAAACGTTGCCCATTGCCGAATCTTGGTTTTAACTTTTAATACCACGTGGCGATGCGTTATTTTTTGAATTTCAGCAGTTTTTTAAACTATTGTAAGTTTGATAAAGTAATTAGAATGTAGCTGAGAAAATATTGAGTGAATATATCAATAATCTGCGAGTTGTTGTTAAACGGTGAATGGTGTATGAATTGAATAACACGATAAGACCTCCATTCTTTGTTTGTGTTATACTATGAGCCCTGTCAGACCATCAGTCGGAATATCATTTATTTTACGCACGCACGCCGACCTCAGTACGTTTGGTTCGAGTTAAGATCTGCATTAAGCTGTAAGTGAAAACTTTTTATTTACTAGTTTATTTAAATCACTGGGTTTTGCATGAAATACAGATTACTCGGATCGTTGACATTATCAACAGGTGGTTGCGGATAGAAATGTCAACAAATTCGCGAATCACGTCTTAATGTTTTAAGAAATTATTTAGGTTATAATAAGTGTTTTCATAAATATAAAATATATATTTTTAATAGTATTCTTCTAACATATTAATATTATCGATTGATTGTTCATACATCGACAAAAGTGTATATTTTAAAATTAAAATAAAAACTAATTTATATTTTCGGTAATGAAAAAATATATATTTGATAATGTGCAATGACAGGATTTATCGCCGTACATTTTTATAGTTATTAAAATGCATTGGAAGCTAACAGCAACATAAAATTCTTTTACATTTAAACATTTCATCATATCCAATGTATTTTTTATATTTTGTTTTTTATTATTTTATGAACGTTCAGTTCATTTGATTCTACATATATTTAAAAATATAAAAGCTTTTAAAGCTGAAATAAATAATATTCTACATATATATCCAAAGTAAAAGCTCTTAAAGGTTTTAATGCTGAAATAAGCATAAGAAATGAAAAGATTATCTTGCCTTCATGTACACCCAAGTTGACATTTCATCAATCTGATAAGGTGCTCTATGTACCATTGAAGGGTCAGACGTAGAATAACTGTCAAAAAGCGCATTTTGAGATAAAAACAAAAGAAATCGTACCAACTCAATATTTTGTGCACTTTATATTTTATTAATTTATTAAACTTCTTGGAAAGATTACAAGTGTATATTGGCGAGGTCTCGAGGTCCTCTCCCCTCGAACTCCTCACCTGATCCTTGCTCTCATCAATTTAAAATATCATCAATTGAATAATATTTTAATTATTCAATCATTTGTGCCGCAACTGATAATAATAAATCATAATAATTCCTCGTAATTAGTGTTTATTTCTTCTTTTATGTATATAAATAAGCACTATCTCCTCACTAATTGAACAAACAAACCTTGATTACTGTTTTTAATTTCTTTTGGTTGGTTGGAAGATATTATTTCATAGCAATATGGCCGCCGACAGTGATTTATTAGGGTAGGCAGTAGAGGTAGGTAGTAAGGTAAGCTTAGGAAGGTAGGGTAGGTACTGGTTGCGTTTTTATGTCACGCGGGTAAAGTTAGGATAGGCACTGCTTTTATGCCTATATGGAATGTATGCCCATGGCCGCCAATGTACATATGATTTGTACAAGAAGTGTAATTAATATTTCAATTTTTTTTTTTAAAGAGAAATATTTGTGTTTTTATTATTTACACAAATATTTAAATTTCATACTATTTCTGTGAGCCTAAGCAGCTCATTGTTAGAAATAGGTATCAAATTGTGGTAGAGTGGGTTCGAACCGAAAAGTTCTGACTTAGGAGTCCGCGACACTTACCACGGGACCACAACAGTCAATATTTTAAAATAATAAATAAAAAATTGTTGATAATTTAAAAAAGAAACTCAGCATAAAAGAGCTATTCATAGATGAACAATGGAAGTTGGTAGATCTGAAATAGATTGCATCATTCGGCCATGTCGTATTTGATTGCGTGTCATAAACAATCTTTATTTTTTTTCCTTCTCAACATAGATGAAGAAGAACATGGAAGTCTGGGTATTAAAGGGCTTATAACCTTTCATAGGCTGGTTAAGTGAACACTTTACACACAAGTATCATTCACCACTCTACCATGATTGATAACCACACTACTCAGTTTTTTGGACTCCTAGATATCGCTCACTCCTTTCAAGAACGTCATAAATAAAAAATCGTCAATTTCAGTTGTGCATGTTTTCGGAATGCCCAGAAAATGTACTATATCTCAACAAAAGAGGTATATTTTTAACTTGATATTTACCCGCTACAGGGCAGAAAGTGTTGTTTTTGCATTTTGAAGAAAAGGTATTGATTAATTATTTTTTTAAATATACTAGTTATTTTTCAAATGGAGAAAAAACCTTCAGGTTTTACCTAAAAAGATCTGTTGCACAGTAAAAAGTTCAGTAAGTGGCTTGATATTTATTTTTAATAAATTGTATTATATTTTTAAACTTTAAAAACATTCTCCTGAAAAATCAAGTTTTTTTATTTATGACATTCTTGAAAGGAGTGAGCTATATATCCTTGAAAAAAAGGTGCCTCAGTACGTTTCTTCGCGTTACGTGGAATAAAAAGCCCTGAAAATAAAACTAACTAACTAACTAACTAACCATCACGCCGCTTCCCCGCAGGGGTAGGCAGAAAGAATAGAGCGCCACACCACTCTGTCCTTGCAAACATTCTTCGCCTTTTCCATGTTCATGCATCTCCTCATACATACCCGCCGATTGTTACGACTCCTAACCTGACCACTTTCAAGTATTTGGCATACCTGATCGTGCCATGTTTTTCTCGGTCTTCCTCTGTTTCTTTTCCCACTAACATTCGCCTCATAAATTTGTTTTACCGTTCTTTCCTCACTCATTCGTTCTACATGTCCAAACCATCTCAACACACCTTTCTTAATTTTATCGATAATGCTTATCTCAGCTTTGCATTCCTTCCTTATTTCACTATTCGCACATCTATCATACATCGTTTTGTCGCACATTCTTCTGAGAGATCGCATTTCGACTGCATTCAGTCTACTTTCATCCTTCTTTTGCCCTGAAAATAAGTATTGTAAAATATGTATGATGATAATAATAAAACCCTTATCCGCACCCCAATGGTGCATAGGGCACTGCGTCATATAAACGCAGTGTTATCTTGATCGTTTACACATGAAGGAAAGGTGATAAGCCCTCCGCTTCAGGTACCAGTCCAGGGTAATATTGAATAAATATGACAGTGAAAATAATCACTGATATTTATTTTACCCCCCTTGGGAATCGAACCCGGGACCTCCAGAACGGTAGCCGAGCGTGCTGACCATTACACTACGGAGGCGGATGTATGATGAAATATTATATAAATAAACAAAGAAGTGTTATTGGTAATCAAATAAGATGGCTGTCGGCAGTAATTATTTAGGTTAATTACTGTTACAGTGACGTGTGTTGTTGTTATTCAATAAATGAAGGCATTTTGCTTATCTCGCCATGTTTATGCAACGTTTGTGCATTTACAGTACCGCTGTGCACCGAATTGTTACTGCTGTTGGATAGATGGCAACGCAGATAACCTCAAGTTCCCTTGGCTCGGGATGTAACCTTGCAAGATTCACATAAAATTTCATCACCCATACGTGCTTACATCACGACCAGTGCAAGCAATTTGTTTACAGTGTTTATTTAATAATTTGTCGGGTTGTGGTCCCGTGGTTAGTGTCACGGACTTTAAAGCCAGAATTTCTCGGTTCGAACCCACTCTATCACAATTTGATACCTATTTCTAATAATGATGCGCTTAGGAAAATTACCGCTCACAGAAATAGTATGAAATTGAAATATTTGTGTAAATAATAATTCACAAATATTTCTCTTAATAAAAAAATAATAATAATAATATTAACCTGGACTGGCGACTGAAGCGCAGGAGTGATCACCTTGCCTTCAAGTAAGTAACGATTAAGATAATAATAATAATAATAATAAAACCCTTATCCGCACCCCAATGGTGCATAGGGCACTGTGTCATATAAACGCAGTGTTATCTTGATCGTTTACATATGAAGGAAGGGTGATCAGCCCTCCGCTTCAGGTACCAGTGCATGGTAATATTGAATAAATATTACAGTGAAAAAATCACTTATATTTATTTTACCCCCCTTGGGAATCGAACCCGGGACCTCCAGAACGGTAGCCGAGCGTGCTGACCATTACACTACGGAAGGCGGACAAAAGGCGGACGATTAAGATAACACACTGCAATATGATGCAGTGCCCTATGCACCATTGGGTGCGAATAAGGGTTAGAAGAAGAAATTTAATAGCCAAAGAGCCATAAATATGCACATAACAACGATTAATAAGGATCAGATTGGATAAGAGATATATGCGAGATAGGGAAGTCTGGACATTGGCTGGCTAAAGTGTTCACTTTATACAGTGTGTAATATTCACCATTATTGAACATCCATAGCCCATTAATTATTGAAACCTGTATACATCATACATGCAATGGTCTTATGGTGGGGACTGACCGACATCTCATCAAAGATGAAGAAGAATATGGAAGTCTGGGTAAGTCTCTGCTAAATAAAAAGCTTCTCAAGCCAACCATAGACGGCTGCCTTGATCTCATACATGAAGTGCCATGAGATTTATGATATATGCATGAGTTTCAAAAACTCTAATGTTGTTTAAAGTCTACATCATTTTGAGTGTGTCCAAATACTTGTTCACAAAATCTGGATTTTCTCCAATTACAGGAGTTATTTTCAGACTTCAGAAGTCAGACTTCCATATTCTTCTTCATCTTTGATGAGATGTTACAAAATAATATGAAAATAACTCCTGTAATTGGAGATAATCCAGATTTTGTGAACAAGTATTTAGACACACTCAAAATGTTGTAAATAAATTATCTGGTCAAATTATAAGCTAAATAATAAAAATGAAAATCGTATTTTCTGGCGTTTCTCATGTGTGTGATTATAATCCAGAATTCGGACCTCACATACTAATATAAGAGTTTCTGCTTAATAAAGCTTCTTTACATCTCACCAATAGATGTCTCTAGTGAAGTTCTAGTGATTCAAGAACAAGGTTTCTAAATTGGTTCATATATATAGAACTTCCAAGAATTTGAGTAGTGTGGTTGTCAATAATGGGTAGAATTGGTGAATGTGACACGTGTGTAAAGTGATCACTTAAACCAGCCTATGACGGTCGTCAGCCCCGTAAATGCCCAGACTTCCATATTCTTCTTCATCTTTGATGAGATGTTACAAAATAATTGTTTAAAGTCAATGCTGTTTATCATTACATTAGCTGAAGTTGATGTTGTACTTTAGATAACGTTCCTGCATCTCATAATACAGTATTTAGTAGTGATAAGTTCAACCTCCAGCAGAGAGGTGACATCATGACCCGAACGTACGTCACACTGCGCTCCACATATGTGCCTGTTGACTGCTCTTACTAGAACTGATCACATCCCCCTTATCACATTCTTCAACATGTAACACTTATCATGTTTTTATCTTCAGATTATCTTACAAAGGGATCTTACCGACTTTTATTGGTGTGTGAAACGAAGAATGTCACATATCGCTCATTCTTTTCAGCAACATATATCAAAAAACTTGATTTTTCAGGAGAACATTTTTAATGTTTAAAAATATAGTACAATGTATTAAAAATAAATTACTAACCAGTATTGAACTTTTTACTGTTCAACAGATCTTTTTAGGTAAAACCTGAATGTTTTTTCTCCATTTGAAAAATATTAAGTATATTTAAAAAAATAATTAAACTATACCATTTCTTCAAAATGCAAAAACAACACTTTCTGCCCTGTAGCGGGTAAATATTAAGTTAAAAATGCCTCTTTTGCTGGGATATAGTATATTTTCTGGATAAAAAAAACATGCACAACAGAAAATTGTCAATTTTCGATATGTGACTTTGTTGAAAGGAGTGAGCGATATCGCTCACTCCTTTCAAGAACGTCATAAATCAAAAAACTTGATTTTTCAGGAGAACGTTTTTAAAGTTTAAAAATATAATACAATTTATTAAAAATAAATATCAAGCCTCTTATTGAACTTTTTCCTGTGCAACAGATCTTTTTAGGTAAAACCTAAATGTTTTTTCTCCATTTGAAAAATATTAAGTATATTTAAAAAAATAATTAAACAATACATTTTCTTCAAAATGCAAAAACAACACTTTCTGCCCTGTAGCGGGTAAATATTAAGTTAAATATTTACTTCACTTTTGGTGGGATATAGTAAATTTTCTGGACTTTTCGAAAACATGCACAACTGAAAATTGTCGATTTTTGATATATGACGTTGTTGAAAGGAGTGAGCGATATGTGCTTGTTGACTACTCTTACCATCCTCCTTATCACATTCTTCAACATGTCACACTTATCATGTTTTTATCTTCAGATCATCTTACAAAGGGATCTTTCCAACTTTTATTGGTGTGTGAAACAATTCTAAAGAATGTCACATACATTGGATAAAGGTTAATAATAATAAAACCCTTATCCGCACCCCAATGGTGCATAGGGCACTGCGTCATATAAACGCAGTGTTATCTTGATCGTTTACACATGAAGGAAAGGTGATACACAGGTACCAGTCCAGGGTAATATTGAATAAATATGACAGTGGAAAAATCACTTATATTTATTTTACCCCCCTTGGGAATCGAACCCTGGACCGTAGCCGTAGCCGAGCGTGCTGACCATTACACTACGGAGGCGGACGATAATAATAAATGGACGAAATAATAATAATAAATTTGGATAACTTATATAGCGCCATTTTCGTAAAAAGATACCTCAAGGGCGCTTCACTGTGAATGAATTGGGGAAAATATTATGGTGGAAATGATTTAGCAAGCAAATGTGTTTTTAGTCTTTTTCTAAAGATCATCTCACTCTCGCTATATCTAACCATTGGTGGAAGAGCATTCCACGCCGTCGGTCCTGCAACAGCAAAGGCATGCTCGCCAAATTTAGTGCGTCGGTTGCGAGCTGGTAAGATCACTTTGCCCATTGCAGATGTTGTAGCCGATGGAAGCGTGAGACGTCTATCAACCAATTCATCTGGAATACACAGCTCCTTAAGATACTCTGGAGCCATATTGTGTATTGATTTATACATGAGTAGGCAGAGTTTATACTCAACCCTTTCGGGAAAGCGTAACCAATGGAGTTTGTGAAGTAATGGGGTGATGTGACTGAATTTAGAAATTCCAAAAATTAGTCTCGCTGCTGCGTTTAACACAAAGGTTACTGCTGTATTATAACTAGGGCAGGCAGAGATAGGAAATTTGTGCACTATTTGGCAATGTTTGGCAATTTGTGCATTGAATGATTAAATCAAATTAAGACTTCGTTTGAAAAGGCCGATTGATATACCATACCCAGTATCAACATTTATGTTAACACATTGTTGTCAGGTAGTTTTTTTCATCAACCCCGACCCTAATAATTATACTCGGTCTGCCGCCCGACCCTCAGTATACTAATCACAAGTAACCGCAACACCCAATTTCCATCTGTACAACGTTTTTTGGCGTCTCTCGCGCTCTACCAAAAGTAAGCAAATACAACGCTTAGAAGCGTCTCCCGCTCTCTACTAACAGTATGCAAAAGACGTTTTTAAGGGTTTCCCGCAAACAATGTGTTATGAGATTTTCCCCTTTAGTTACTTTTATTTGTATCAACCATCACGCCACTTCTCCGCAGGGGTAGGCAGAGAGAATAGAACGCCACACCACTCTGTCTTTGCAAACATTCTTCGCCTCTTCCACGTTCATGCATATCCTCATACATACCCGCCGATTATTACGACTCCTAACCGGACCACTTTCGAGTATTTGGTATACCTGATCGTGCGATGTGTTTCTCAGTCTTCCTCTGCTCGTTTTTCCAATTACATTAGCCTTATAAATTTATTTTACCGTTCTTTCCTCACTCATTTGTTCTACACATCCAAACCATCTCAACATCTCAAACCATCTTTTATTTGTGTTTTTTTAAATTATTATTACGGGGCTCGGGTATAGGTAATAATAACTCGTAATTAGGATGCAATCGGTTTATTCAACAGGTCGCCATGACAGTACAATGACAAGTGTCTACAGGGGATGCTGCATTCGTCTCATAAGGGATATAACGTAAACATTCCCCGCGTACACCCCGCCCTGCCCCTAGCAGGCGCGTGGGGTCATAGTTCATGTTGCTACAAATATTACGCCGTAACACTATAATATTCTCTTGCAGGTCTCATCCAGCTATGGAGACAGGTGAGCGTGCGGAGGGGAAGGCTGGAGATGTGGTGATACACCCTAAGGCCGGAAGGGGTGCTGTGTCCTCAGGTTAGTTCTGTGCCCCCGATATACCAGCCTAGACATATTGTTACATGTATCGATTCGGCAGTCACTTTGTGGTAATATCTATCCTTTTTCAATTTTAGTTTTACATGGAATATATCACAATTTCTCAAAATGTGTTGTGACATGTGTTTCCATGCATTCCGCATCTTTTTCAAACAATAATATGAAAATAACTCCTGTAATTGGAGATTATCCAGATTTTGTGAACAAGTATTTGGACACACTCAAAATGTTGTAAATAAATTATCTGGTCAAATTATAAGCTTAAAAAAATAATAAAAATGAAAATGGTATTTTCTGGCGTTTCTCATGTGTGTGATTATAATCCAGGATTCGAATCTCACATACTAATATAAGAGTTTCTGCTTAATAAAAAGCTTCTTTACATCTCACCAATAGATGTCTCTAGTGAAGTTCTAGTGTTTCAAGAACAAGGTTTCTAAATTGATTCATATATATAGAACTTCCAAGAATTTGAGTAGTGTGGTTGTCAATAATGGGTAGAATTGGTGAATGTTACACGTGTGTAAAGTGGCCACTTAAACCAGCCGATGACGGTCGTCAGCCCCGTAAATGCCCAGACTTCCATATTCTTCTTCATCTTTGATGAGATGTCAAAAAAAAAAAAAAAAAAAAAACAGTATACGGTGTTATGGATATTAACCGTTTTAGTGCTAAGCAATTTTGGCAAAAATAAATGAAAATTGCTATACACATATTGATTAATTTAGAGGAAAAAATGGTGTCAAATAAAACACTCTAACTTAGACAAATATCAATCAATTTTATTAATTATTTTTGCATTATAAAGATAAAATGTTTATTGTTTATTAATGTTTATTAAACATAAAGTGATATCAATATTATTGTATTTTATTTCTTTTAGAAAATAAAAAATAATAAAAAAATAGCTCAAGAATTATGTTTTGCCGCACAAATAGCGTGTAGGCCTTTCCTACAGCGTACGCAAATAAGGCGGGATCGCTTTATCCCACTCCCTCTGTTGCTACACACCTCGCACTGGCGTAAGTTACGTCCCGGTAATTTTTCCAGCGCAAATTTTTTCTTTGATGAAGATGGTTGTGTTAAAACGCTATTTTTATGATTCATCCACTCCTTTTCGAGATCCTCAATAATTTTCGATGTGAATTGGAGCCGGGTCATTTTTTTTTCGGTAGTGTTGGAAACATACAAAATATAAGAGTTGAGTACCATTCTTCCAAAAATGTTGAATACTACTTTTTTCCAATATTTTAGGGTTCTTTGCTCGTCCAAATACACGTACAACATTTTGTCAGATTCGTCCACACCTCCCATGTATTTGTTGTAGTCATCAATCATGCTTGGTTTCACTTTTTCGTTTTCAAATTTCCCTTTCTTTTTCTTGATCGTCACACTATTAGTATCTGCATTGGATGAAATCAATATGACTGGCTTTGGTTTGGACTTTTTGTCTCTGAATGAACACATCAAAACATTTTCATGTGCTAGGTATTTGGCTTCTCCTACGATTGCTTTCTTAGCTTCTGGAGGAATCTCTTTTCTGTTACGTCTTATTGTTCCAGTTATATATGTATTTTGTTCCAAAAGGGCTTTGGCCAATCGTAAGCTTGTGTAAAAATTATCTGTAAACAAATGATAACCTTTGTTCAGGTAATTTCCAATTGAAAGCAATTTTTGCACTACCGTAAATCCAAGACCATATTTTTCTACCGAATCTCTGTCATCTGTATTTTTAGCTCCTTTGTAGCAGAAAAAACCCAAGCAATATTTGGAAACCGAGTCGCACAGCATCCAAAATTTGATTCCCCATTTATGGTGTTTTTTGTTTGGAATATATTGTTTTATCGAAGAATGGCAGTGAGTACCAACTAACGACTCGTCGATGGATAGTTGTTGATTTGGTACATAATGCTGATGAAATACGGTATTTGCATGTTTGACAAGCACATCAAACCTGCCACATGGGTCATAATTCGGATGGCCTGGTTCAAATAATAATCTGTTATCAACCAAGTGAAAAAACTTCAAAATCAGTTGGAACCTATCCCTTGAAAACATTGTCCCAAACCATGGTATGTGTCGGGAATTTTTTATCCAATAACTACTAATTGTTGGCCTTCTCGTTATTCCCATTTCGAGTATGACAGCAAGAAAGGCTTTCATTTCGTATATTGTTGTCGGCGTCCACTTTTTTGCTCGAGAATTATCCGATACAGTGTGCGAGGCCAAAAACTGTGCAGCATATCGATTTGTTTCCCTTACGATGGTTTCGAGCAGTGATATGGTAAAGAATATGTTGAAATAGGTTATGGGTGTGCCATCGGGAGGAGGCGCCCGCCTAGGTCCAGGAGTCTCGAAAAAATCATTTGTTGATTTAGAAAACACTAAAGTTGGTGTTTCTTCTGTTTCTGTAGATGAAGAGGAGGTAGAAGACTCACTTTCAATCCTCAATCTTTTTCTTCGATGCGTTATAATACTGCTATCATCACTATTTGTATCTGTCGTTTCACTCCCCGTAGAATCACTAGGAATCGAATCAACGTTCGAAATAATAGCACGTGACATGGTTATTTTTTAAAAATAATATAAAAAAACGATAAAAGTTATTTTTAAATGTATAAGAATGCACTCTCATCACAAATTACGCGCGAGGTTAGCGTACGTGCACTCCCGCGGAGCACCGAAAATACACTGAAACTCGCAGCGCTTTTGCGCTGCGCCGCAATTTTCGATACAAACGATCGCAGCGCTTTTGCGCCGCGTAGCATTCTAACGGTTAAAACCATTAATAACTTTGTGGTTTTGTAATAAAACACCGAAATCGGTAGTCACGAATAAGTGTTTATAAAAGTGGTATTACACAAAGTGAATAATGGATGTTAAGGAGAGTGTTTTACAGTATACGGTGTTTGAAAATTATATGGAATGCATTGAAACACGTGTCACAGTATATTTTGCGAAATAGTAGTATTTACCAAGTAAAACTTAAATTAAAAATACACAAATTGATATTTATTATTATTATTATTTTTTTAACACATTAGTTACGGCAATGTTTTGATAAAACTGTATCTTGAGGCGGGCGACATTAGACAGCTGTCCGGAAATATAAAATATGTCAGTGAACTTCATATTTTGAACTTGAGGTTGAACTCGAAAGCAATACAAAAATGGTTAAATGGTCTCTAACGTCTCAAAATAAAATCATATTAGTCCACAAATCACAAAAGTAAAAAAAATGTTAAAAACACTAATAAAATATTAGAAAATAACAACACAGTTTAACAACCGCCGAAAACTCAAAATCTGCGAATAAAAAATGATTTATGGGCTTTCCCCACACGCGTTTATTGCTTTGTAAGTACCAACTGCCGACTTAAGTAAAGGACAATGATCTTTGTATTTTATTTCATTTTAGGACAAAAAAAAAACGCACCGTCTGTATCCATTGTTTAAAGTTAATTTGTAACATTTCCTTCAAAACAGATTACGACCATTAGCTATGTTTTGAACCAGTAAATATCAGTATTATTTTTATATTACAACAACATCTATCCACTACACAACAAAAGCAAAAAGGCCAAGAGATTAGAAGTTTATGACGTGTTTTTTGTATACTAAATTGAAGGTAGCCGAAATGCACAAAAATGTGCACCCCGCCACCACACAAGGTTTCTGAAACGCACAAATATGTGCACACCGTACACAATGTGTTAATTCAAGTTTTATGTGGTAAATGCCACTTTTCCTTAAATTTATTATGACAAGTGTCTCGATGCATTCCATTCAAAAATGTGTAGAAAGAACTTCTTCTGTGGTCTCAATCCCGTGGATTGGTCTGCAGCAATAGATGATACCTCCTTTGCCACTCCAGTCTATTTTGCGAAACTCTCTTCAGTTCCTCATACGTTGAACAGTCCATGTCCTCGTATAAGTTGCAAAGATATTCGCGGTGTATAGTAAAAACTATTGCTATCTTTTTGTTTGTTTCTAGGGCTGACCCACGAATGCGGGGTTTTCGGCGCCATCGCCGGGGGAGAGTGGCCGACACAGCTGGACATTGCGCAAGTCATCTGCCTCGGGCTGGTTGCCTTGCAGCACAGGTACTTCACCCGTTACGGAACAAACCATTCATTCATAGATATCTTCATACCTCACCTCACCTTCAGCCTTCTTCTTGTGTCCAGTATTGAACAAAGGCCTCCCTCTAGGATTTCTACAGTTGTCTGTTAGACGTGACTCTCTTCCAGTGCAGGCCTGCCACTTTCCCAATGTCATCGCATCATCTTGCCTGGGGCCTACCCACTAATTTGGATAATTTATATAGGGCCATTTTCGAAATATACTACCTCAAGGGCGCTTATAGACGCATGGATAATAATAATAATAATAGGATGATGATGACAATGAATTAAAAAAATAAATGGATTAAAAATCTGAATGGGAGCTGGCTTAGTTGAGGTATTTAAGATTGTAGTTCGATTTCATAAAATTTAACCGGTTAAGCACGTGTTCTAGGATCGTTATTGTCTTTGCACATTTTTATTGCAGTCATTTATTCCCGAGAAGCTAGGGGTTTCAGATGAATACACTATGGTCGTAACGTACCCTTAAAGGACCAACACAAAGCACTTTATAACGCCCAATTGTGTTCATTCAGCACAGATTCTTAGAAATACACTACACCATTTAGAACCCGCGTTGCTATATTGAACGATGTAATGATATTCTTGATGCACTTTCATCAGTTAACAGCTAACCTTTGTAAACTTTTAACCATTTCAAGTTAACACCAACCACAATATTTATAGATGAGCAAAAAATTGTAGACTTGAGATGTAAATGTCCAGCAAAAATTAAATAAATGATGGACCATGGTTCTCTCAGCAGCCGTGTCGTGCGCTCGAGGAACCACACTTTTTTATAATTTTTCTGACAAAATGAATTTAAATTTAATGAGTTTAAGTATTTTATTAAAATAACAATTACATGTAAGTTATGGTAAGGGTTTTAGGTATGATTTGATATAATTTTATGTTAGAAATGGATTTTGTATCTAAATTTAAATAATATTCGAGTATGTGTAGTTAATCTGGAAACGTTGGTTGAGTTGAACTAATTTACTTTTATTCTCCTCAAACATTATTAACTATTGTAAATAATGTGTTGCAGAGGACAGGAGTCGGCGGGGATAGTGACGTCAGAAGGGGGAGACAAGGGGTTCCATGTCCACAAGGGGATGGGCCTCATCAGCAATATCTTCAGCGATGAATCCATGAAGAAGCTCAAGGGTAACCTCGGCATTGGACACACCAGGTGAGATCTTCTATCCCACTCTCCGCGTCTTCCACTGAAGCACTCTATCAATGAATGATAAATATTTTGCATTTAAATGTAGAATGATTAAAGAAATCACTTGTTTTTTACCACTTGAGTTTTATTATAGACTACATGTTTCAGAAGTTAAACTTCCATCATTCAGGTCTGTATAATAACTACTATTATTATTATTATTATTATTGTAATTGTAATGTATTATTATTATTGAAACATGTAGTCTATAATAAAACTCAAGTGGTAAAAAACAAGTGTTTTCTTTAATCATTGTTACATGTCTTACCACAAAGTTAATGCCGAAACAATTAATAAAATATAAATGTAGAATATCCCTTAGTATCTTTATAATACATTGTTTGTGGGAAATGCTTAAAAGCGTCTTACATACTGTTGGTAGAGAGGGGAGTCCAAACGAAGTTTCTGAGTTATCTCTACATGAGAGAGTACGGCTTTTATCCTTGGCTTTACCCGACCGAGTTTCTCCAGGGTATGCTTGGCTACAATAGTTTAGAGACTAGAAGGAATGTGTATTTGATTACGCATTTTTATCGATTGTTGCGCGGTATGATCGATAATCCTGAAATTATCCGAAACATTGGTCGGTATGTTCCCGATAGTTACCTAAGACAGCGTCGACATAGATTGTTTCACATTCCTATATACAGGATCAACCTGTCGATGGTTATGCCTGTAGGAAGAGCTACCGCTATATTGAACAATATCACATGATCAATAGATCTGTTCCATGTGTCCGAAGGAGTTTTCCGAAGCGGGATTCTTCTACACCTTTAGCATTAGTATTCTTGCTTATTTTCTATTTTTGTTAACGTATACGATTTAAATTAAAGTTTGTAATGTGTATATTATCTATAAATAAAATAAATTTAATTTAATTGAATTTAATTGAATTGAGACGCCAAAAAACATTGTACAGATAGGTGTTGGGTTTGCGGTTACTTGTGATTAGTATACAACTATTTAGTATACTAATTAGGGTTGTGGTTAGTGAAAAAACAATGTCTTGATATTAAATAAGCTAGAGATCTGATTTTTTAAAATGGTTTATCAATGTTTGTGAAGGAATTCATAAGATGTCACTAGTAACATGTTTAGAGCTTGTGCCCAAGCAATTTTCAACCAAAAATTTTATAAAACGGTCAGGATATAAGGTCCGAAACTTGTATACACGGCGGTCTTGTTCAGCAAATTGCCGATAAAACCAAGACGGGTGAATGAGTAATGCAATTTTAAATTATATTATTTCGAGAAATAAAAATACTTTGTGTTCTGATCCACTCACATTTTTATCAACCAACTAGTTTCGGCAACAACCTGTTGCCCTCTTCAGGGTTACATTTATTACTAATAAATACTCTTCAGGGTTACATTTATTACTATTAGTAATAAATGTAACCCTGAAGAGGGCAACAGGTTGTTGCCGAAACTAGTTGGTTAATAAAAATGTGAGTGGATCAGAACACAAAGTATTTTTATTTCTCGAAATAATATATCAAGATGATCCACAAAGCTAATGCTTTCAATATTCAAAACACAATTTTAAATTCCTTCTAATTGCAATATTAAATGAGTTTCTATTGTGAGTTTAGAGATATGATGTTGCAGATATTCGACGTCGGCTGCATCAGAGGAAGTCAACTGCCAACCGTTTGTGGTGCACACGGCCTACGGGCAGTTGGCTCTCGGCCACAACGGAGAACTCCTCAACTGTCATTCCCTGAGGAAAATGGTAATCATCCAACAAATTATGCTAAATCGCTAATCAGCTTATAATTCCATCAGTTATTTTATTCACAACTTTTATTTTAATATTATTTATTTCAACCCTTATCTGCAACCGATGGTGCATAGGGCACTGCATAATATAATCGCAGTGTTGTCTTGATCGTTGAATACACGAAGGAAAGGTGATGAGCCTTCCGCTTCAGGTATCAGTTTAGGGTCATACGAAATAAATATTATAATTTATATTTGAAGCACTAACTTTGTGATTTTCCATTTATACTTAAAATGTAACTTTGTTTTAAAATCTCTATAAATCGTAGTGATTTTAAAACAAAGTTACATTTTGATTATAAATAAATATTAAACTGAAATATCACTAATATTTATTTTTATCCTCTTGGGAATTGGGCCCAGGTTCTCCAGCATGGAAGCCTAGCGCTTACCATTACACCACGGAGGCAGACAATGTTCTCGATGCAATGTTCTCAAGCAACATTCTCTCAGTGTTTACTCAAATTCGTTTTTAAATCGAGCCTGCGATATGTACAATGTAATGCTTAATGAAGTACACATCAATAATGTTTCTTTTTACCTGTTCGGGAGTATGGACGTAAATGAAGGTCAGTGCGAATTTTCCTTAAAGCAGTATGGACGTTAATGAACGCCCAAGTCCGTCTGTCAGTTGGTATGATGTAACTTGGATAGCAATGACATCTGTGGATATTTCTGTGTAATTTTGTCATAGTTGAAAAATATTTCGAAAAGGTGTTTTTTTTATTATTAAATTATTTCAACATAAATTCTATCTTCATAATACATGGTTTTAATGGACATGAACATGGATTAAATAACCCACTCCCCAGAGAAAGTCGGACATCAATTTTTATACTTTTATACTTCGTTTTTGTAAATATTCTGTTAGTTTTCTTCTTCTTCTTTTTGTAGATCCTAGGGATCTGTTTGTGCCTCCGCATGTCGCCCTTGGGATGTTGACTCCCAGCTGTCTTTCCACCTTTTCGGAGGTCTGCCTGGGGGTCTGCGTCCTTCAGGGTTGCCTTGGAGGGCGACACGTGGAAGTCTGTCTTCTGACATTCTGTTTATATGTTCCTTCCAGTATCGCCTTCATTGTCGTCCCCACCTCACGATATCCTCCGTCTTACACATGCTCCGGATGTCGGTATTTCTTACTCGGTCTCGCAATGTGTTTCCGGTTATGGATCGGAGAGTCTTCATCTCGGAGGTTCAAAGTCGAGATTTTGTTCTGGAAGTATCTGCTCTTGCCTCAATCCCATAAGTGGCTATTGGTCGAACACATGTTTTGTATATTTTCATTTTACTTTCTATTCTCATGTGTTTGTTCCTCCACACCGTGTTTCTGAGGCATCCTGATATAACTGCAGCCTTGTTTATTTGTTTCTGAGTCTCACTGGTTTTCTAATAAATAAATGCGGGGTTGTAACGGGAAGGAAGTAAGCGTGTGGGTGTGTTCAGGTGCTGGAGCGGGGCGTGGGGCTGTCGACGCAGTCGGACTCGGAGCTGATCACGCAGGCGCTGTGCGTGCGGCCGGCGGGCGAGCGGGAGGGCGGCGCGCCGGACTGGCCCGCGCGCATCACGGCGCTCATGCAGCTGGCGCCGCTCTCCTACTCGCTGGTCATCATGGTGGACGACTGCGTCCTCGCCGCGCGCGACCCCTTCGGCAACCGGCCCCTCTGCATCGGCAAGATCCTGCCCCTCAGTGCCGGTGAGAGCAACATTCACTTATTTCATCATAAACCTACTCGGTTGTCCAAACTCAAAACACAGTAAGGGAAGTTTTTTTGGAGTATGTTTTTTTTGCATTTTTGGACTACGTCGATGCTACTCAGTCCAAAAAAATGTCGCTCACTGTGCTTTAAGTTTGGACAGCCGTACTGACTATAGTGTAGGAACCAAACATTTTGCTAACCTTTCCGGTAGTATGGATATAGATGAACGTCAAAGTCCGTCTGTCAGTTGGTATGATGTAACCAAAGTCTGTCAAAGTCCATCTGTCAGTTGGTATGATGTAACTCAAAGTCTGTCAAAGTCCGTCTGTCAGTTGGTATGATGTAACTCAAAGTCCGTCTGTCAGTTGGTATGATGTAACTCAAAGTCCGTCTGTCAGTTGGTATGATGTAACTCAAAGTCCGTCTGTCAGTTGGTATGATGTAACTCAAAGTCCGTCTGTCAGTTGGTATGATGTAACTTGTATAGCAATGACATCTGTGGATATTTCAATGTAATTTTGTCATGAAATAAAACCTAGAGATGGTAGGTTTTATTAATTTTTTTTTATCATTACATAATTTCAATCTTCGTAATTTATTTAATTTATTTCATAGATACATACATTTTTTTTTACTATATGTATTACGGCTCTTTAGGCTTGGCCTGTGTTGAGCCGAAAAACTTACATGTTGATACAATTTTTATTTATTTATTATTATTATTATTTTTTTTAATTATTAGATTATATAAATTACATACAATAGATACAATAACAATTTGCAGTATAAAGGTTTAGTAATATATAGATTACATGAAGAAAAGTGCATCTTCAAAAATGAATCGCTTCATAATAACAGAATCTTTATTATTATTAAAACCCTTATCCCCACCCCAATGGTGCATAGGGCACTGTGTCTTATAAACGCAGTGTTATCATGATCGTTTTACACATGAAGGAAAGGTGATCAGCCCTCCGCTTCAGGTACCAGTCCATGGTAATATTGAATAAATATTGCAGTGAAAAAATTACTTATATTTATTTTACCCCCCTTGGGAATCGAACCCGGGACCTCCAGAACGGTAGCCGAGCGTGCTGACCATTACACTACGGAGGCGGACAAACAATAACATAACAGATCTACCTTTAAATTTTTTATTTGACGATCACCCAGTGTATAAATAACATTTTATTAAAGCCAAAATATATGTAGAGACATGTAGTTCGATAATGCCTTAACAAAGCGAAATATTTGTCACAAGTTTTTTTTTTTTAAATAAAATAGTAGACTCAAATCAGTGTTCTATAACTAATGAGAAAAAATCACAGGCAAAAACGCTCGTTACCTCGCCAATGGCACGACTTTCAGAATGTGTATGTCACATAAGTCACTTGATATGCCTGTATGTTTCCAGAGGGCGGTGACATTGGGTGGGTGGTGTCGTCCGAGTCGTGCGGGTTCCTGAGCATCGGCGCGCGCTACGAGCGCGAGGTGCTCCCCGGGGAGATAGTGCAGCTCACGCGCAACGGCCCGCGCACCGTGGCACGCGTGCCGCTCCCGCGCGACAAGCAGGAGGCCTTCTGCATCTTCGAGTACGTCTACTTTGCACGCAGCGACAGTATTTTCGAAGGTACTTTTGGCTAAAATTTTCACACATTTTGCTCCTAGAATACACCACTCACAGGTGCCGCGGCGTAGTTTGGTAGACGCTCGACTACGAAACTGGCACCGTGGGTTCGATTCCCGCCAATTGCAAAATGAATTTAAGAAAGATTAATTTTCAATTGGTCTTGTGATGTATTTTTCACATTTACTTTCCCTATCCTTACTATCCTACCTGCAGCAAGCATCTAAAATAGACGCTTTGCGGGTTATTCCTTTAAAAAACTAAAACGCTATGAATCCTTTTTGGCACCTTTTGACGAAGTCCATATTAACACACTTCTGACGGGAAAGGTATTTCTACCCGTTGGGTGGATTGATGCTTAAGGACAGGAAGGGTATTTTTATCTTCTGCGCCGATCTCATTTCAAAGGCAGAAAATAATGTCATCCATGATTGCATGACCAGGTTACGTTAAAGAGCTCAAAGCTTCTTTTAATCAGACGCTCAGTAACTTTATCCAATTCGTTTATTATTTACTGTATTTCTCTTGCTCTCCAGGTCAGATGGTGTACTCTGTCCGCTTGCAGTGCGGTAGAGAACTGGCAAGAGAGGCTCCCGTGGATGCCGACATCGTCAGCTCCGTTCCGGAATCCGGAACGGCGGCGGCGCACGGATATGCCAGACAGGTGAGTCTGATTTTTGCTCCAAAGTTCATGTGATGTTGTAAAATATTATTTTTTAGGTTTTTGTAATAAATAACAAAATGTCAACATTCGGTCTTGGGCGTTGAGTGGGCCGAGTCGGAAGTAGAGAAAAGATGAGATGACAAATCGCTACGTCTTTCTCTTAATCCTCTTGGGCTGGAGAATGGCCAAGATATTGGGCAGGACAACCCCCTGAGTAATGGTCATGCTGGAGAGCAGCTTGTTGTCATTTTGTATGGCCAACTTCCAAACTAGCACAGTTCAAACGGGCTTCGCTTTTGCTGCTCTTCCGCGATGATAATTTTTTTTCTCGTATTGGCGTACTGTCCTAGTGCACCGTGTTTATGTAGTTGCAATTTGCATGTTCCAGTCGGGGGTGCCATTTGCGGAGGTGCTGTGCAAGAACCGGTACGTGGGGCGCACGTTCATCCAGCCGAGCACGCGGCTGCGGCAGCTGGGCGTGGCCAAGAAGTTCGGCGCGCTGTCGGAGAACGTGCGCGGCAAGCGGCTGGTGCTGATCGACGACTCCATCGTGCGCGGCAACACCATCGGGCCCATCATCAAGCTGCTGCGCGACGCGGGCGCGCTGGAGGTGCACGTGCGCATCGCCAGCCCGCCGCTGCAGTACCCCTGCTACATGGGCATCAACATCCCCACGCGCGAGGAGCTCATCGCCAACCGCCTCTCGCCGCCCCAGCTCGCCAAGCACGTTGGTGAGTGACCTCATCTTACCTAACATGATCAACTTGGTCCTTGGTTGGTGAGTGACCTGGTCTTATCTAAAGGTGGAGACTGACCGGAGCATTTCGTCGTAACGTAACATGTAACGATGCGAGCATTCAGGCAGTCAGTACACCGAGCCGAGCTGCTCGCCGCTCGTTCCGAATGCTCCATCCGAAGTCGGATGCAATTTTAGGTTAGTACAGGGTAGCCAATCTGTGGGAAATTCCCCAAACTGCGGGGAATTTGTGGGGATTGACACTAATACTTTGTTTTTCATTTGGAGTAAGCAGTAATTTTATTAAAATCACAGAACCAAGAATCACGTCTTCGTCGTCCGACATTTTAACTACAGTACGAATGCAATATTGCAAAGATTCACACAGATTTTGGGTTATTGATTCAGATTTTCAGATTTTTTGATGTGACATATGGCAACACTGAGCACAAGGCCACTAGCGAGCACTGATCGCGGTGAGTTAGCAATGCCGTAACGTCATATCGTAACATGCTCGCCGCAAGCGAGCATGTTTTGTTACGACGAAATGCTCCGGTCAGTCTCCGCCTTAACATAATCGCCTGTCCATTTGAACTATGAACAAAAAAATATAGTGTTAAAAATGTGATACATTTTTAAAGTATTTATTAAAAATATTGTCTTTAACGTGTAAAATTTTGATAAATAATGGTGGATGTATATTTTTTTTGATTTCTAGTAAAAATCCCTTTTATATGAATAGTTAAAATTTGAAATCGAAATAGTGATAAACATAATTGTAAGAATTTTTTCCAGTACGTAGAGTAGGAAAACTGACTAATCGGTGTTTGGTCGTTTATGGTTGACAGCAAAAAGCCGACTAGTCGACTTTTGTTAGTAAATATAATAAAATTATCAAAGAAAACATTTGTTTTTTTACCTTTTGAGTTTATTTAAGACAACTAGTTTCGGAAGCTAAGCTTCCATCTTCAGGTCTAAATGTAAACTGGTTTACATTTAGACCTGAAGATGGAAGCTTAGCTTCCGAAACTAGTTGTCTTAAATAAACTCAAGTGGTAAAAAAACATGTGTTTTCTTAAATAATTTCAACATATCTTACCACAAAGTAAATGCCGAAACAAATCAGAGGATTGGTACAGAAATTATTAATGTATTTATTAAATGTGTGCATTTTTTGCTATTAGTACAAAAATTAGCTTGGTTTTTTGGAAAGCGGGATCTGGTAGACCACAACAGTGCGAAGACGAGCAATTTCAGGCGTTAATGGATGATGACCCAACTCAAACTCAACAGGAATTGGCCAAAGCGTTAAATGTTATAAGAAATAATTAGCAGGTGTTTACGTTTTGTTGGGATAATTCCCCAAAATCATTGGTTAAATTGATGTTTTATCTCAGGTGCGGACAGTCTATGCTACCTGAGCGTGGACGGGCTCGTGAGCGCGGTGCGGTTCAACATGCAGGCGCCGGGCGGGGGCCCCGGGGGCCACTGCACCGCCTGCCTCACGGGCCAGTACCCCGGCGGCCTGCCCGACCACCTGCACTGGTAGGCCGGCGGAGGCTCCTCCGGCTCGAGAGATGGCTAGTGATGACTGGCGATGTCTCGCCGCCTTCAGCAAGTCACTGCCAATATCGCGAGGACTTGCAATAAACTTTCCCAAGCAAAGATAAAATCATTTTTTGCTTTGAAAATGAGAAAAAATTGATGATACAAATACAAGAGACAGTGTGTGTTCTTGCAGTATCGACAAGGATGTGTGATCTTAGTAATTTTTGCTACTATATTTATTAAATTGGCATTTACTTTATAGAATTCAACGATGTATTATTATTCAAATTAATCGAAACACGATTTATGATTATGATGAATTTATTTTTGTGACAGCTGTTTCGCCTTGCAAGGTCATTAAAATATTTGATCAATACATAATACGGCTTTCGAGTATCTAAAAGAGCTGTGCATTCAAATTTTATTATTTTTTTAAGGATGGGATAATAAAATAATAAAACCCTTATCCGCACCCCAATGGTGCATAGGGTACTGCTTCATATGAACACAGTGTTATCTTGATCGTTTACACACGAAGGGAAGGTGATCAGCCCTCCGCTTCAGGTACCAGTCCAGGGTAATATTGAATAAATATTACAGTGAAAAAATCACTTATATTTATTTGACCCCCCTGGGAATCGAACCCGGGACCTCCAGAACGGTAGCCGAGCGTGCTGACCATTACACTAAGGAGGCGGACAAAAGAAGATGGGAATTGCATTTAATATTTACCTTCCTTATTATGTACAAGGTTTATAGATCATTTAGTGGATTTTTGTTTCTTCTAGCTATAATTTAAAAAAAAAAACTAATTGGTTGATAGAGATGTCTCATACTTCAATTGGCTACAACTGCTGTAGGTAAAGTGAACTTACCAGTGCGTTCAATTTTGCATGCGTGCCCTTGCTGTTGCGGGTTCGATAGCATAGAATGCGATAGAATGTAGGATGTTATCTGTAATTCGTTTAACGTAATAGAAAAATCCTAGTTTGTTGATTGCTTTTAACAGATTCTGTACTGTACTAAATACATATAGCTGAATTTGTCTCAACAGTTTGATAATGCACTGGCAAGGCGAAAAGCTGGCACAAAAATAAATTAATTCAGTGGAATCATAAATCGAATTTTGATTAGTATTATTAATAATGTTGCTATAGTATCCGATTCTTTGCACACTCTTCAATCTCAGTGCGGCTGCGGCTGTTGATGAACATCGGCGTTGCTGCAGACCTACCGTTTTGTCTTGTTAGCCTCCTTTTATAAAATTGGACCCATGAACTCTTGAAGTGTATTTTACATATTAAAACCATTGTTATCTTTGTGGTATGGTAATATAACACTCCCCTTATCATTTATCCTTCACATTGTGTAACTAATTTAATCTAACCATATCAGCTTCCTATGTGGAGCATATGGAGTCCGCATGGAGTTGGCCACCAGCTCCCTTGCATCCTCCCTAGTCAGATCCGTGTTCCGAAGTTCTGACGAAAACTGCCATCGAATTGTCAGCAGTGGTCGTCCTGGGCGGCGCGAACCTGATGCCTTGTAAAGGAGGCAAGCTTGATGGCGGCTCTCAGGAGGCATGCGGAGTACATGGCCAAGGCAACTGAATCGCCTTTTCTTGACGACAAGTGACCAAGATTTTTATTTATTATGATGTTTAAGGCCCTATATACGTTAAATACCAACTTAACCTTCTAAATTAAAATGTAAGGAGTTATAAAAAAAATTAAAAATATTTTTTCAATGTATATTCTAAAATAAGCATTTAAAAAAATCTTATATATATTCATTTAAAAAATCGGGCGACAAATGACGTGCAGCTTCTAGCGTTGCCGAACGCTGAATGAGATCTGTAATTGCGAGAATCCCCTTGAGTGGTATTACACAAAGTAAATGATGAATGGTATGAAGAGTGTTCCTATAAGTGTAGCTATAAATCGTTATTTATTAGTTTCGTCTCTCATTGTGAACTTAATTATATTTTTAATAAATCAGCATTATATAATTTACGAAATAACTTTGCTTAAACAATCTCTATATATCGCTCACTCCTTTCAAGAACGTCATAAATCAAAAAAACTTGATTTTTCAGGAGAACGTTTTTAAAGTTTAAAAATATAATACAATTTATTAAAAATTAATACAAAGCCACTTATTGAACTTTTTACTGTGCAACAGATCTTTTTAGGTGAAACCTGAAGGTTTTTTCTCCATTTGAAAAATATTCAGTATATTTAAAAAACTAATTAAACAAAACCTTTTCTTCAAAATGCAAAAACAACACTTTCTGCCCTGTAGCGGGTAAACATTAAGTTAAAAATATGCCTCTTTTTCTGGGATAAAGTACATTTTATGGGCATTCCGAAAACATGCACAACTGAAAATTTACAATTTTTGATTTATGACGTTCTTGAAAGGAGTGAGCGATATGTCTTATAATATGTCTATAATTTATTATATTGTCCATGCTTCTTCCTCAGGACTAATACTAAAAACTATCCACAACTAAATATTCAGGAAGGGTTCTTTGGAAGTCGGGCTTGGATAGGAATCTCAATTGTCTATTTTAAATGACAAATTTTAGGTATGTCAAAATCCATTTTTTTCTTATCTCCGGGTTTCTCCACTTGGGAGTTATCATCTCAACATAGATGAAGAATAATATGGAAGTCTGGGTACCTGTCATAGACTGGTTTAAGTGTAACATTCACCATTCTACCATGGTTGACAACCCGCTGCTCAAATTTTTGAAACTCATATACATTCACACGTCACTTAATGTGTGAGTTTGCGGGAGCATCTATGGTTGATTTGAGTAAGCTTTTAATTTAGCAGAGACCCTTTCCAAGATCTATCCTGGATTATTAATATTAATAATTGGGGAGACACCTGAAAACATGATTTTCAATTATTTTATTGTCAATTAGTGTGGTTGTCAAACATGGGTAAAATGGTGATTGTTACACGAGCATAAAGTGACCACTTAAACCAACCTATGACAGGTCGTGAGCCCTGTAAATACCCCGAGTTCCATATTCTTCTTTATCTGTCGGGTTGTGGTCCCGTGGTTAGTGTCCCGGAGTCTTGAGTCAGAGTTTCTTAGTTCGAACCCACTCTACCACAATTTGATACCTATTTCTAATAATGAGCCGCTTAGACTCACAAAATTAGTATGAAATTGAAGTATTTTAGTAAATAAAATAATAAAAAAACATGTTTCTCTTTTTTTTCTTAAATTTATGTTGAGATGTCATTAAAGTCTATTTTTATATTGATATCATTGATGATTCACCTAAAATTCTGTCATTAAAATGTTCCACTTATTATATACATTTTTTTATGCATTCGTCTGTAATATCCCATCGCATTCTTTAAATTGTAATAAAAATTATTTCACTATGTATTAATTTGTTAAAAATAAGGTTAGGTAAGGTCAGATCTGACATTTGGAGGAATAGAAACTGCGTGCCTTGTCTATGGACAATATAATGTGTGATATCTTTGATTTGTGAAGAGGATCGCATCCTAGTATTTCCATAGATGTTTATTTTACTAAAAACTCTACTTCCGAATAATGTTTCTATAAGTACTATGTTGCGATGCCTCTTAAGTTCAATTAGTAATAATTTGGTATACGAGACTGTACTGTGATATCGTGCGGTGAAATTTACTACCACATCTAGGCTAATTAATGTCCATTTAAAATGTTTTATACTAAAAACTTGTTGAATCTGTTCCTGAATGTTCTGTTCTTGCAATGAAATCTGTTCCCAATTTGGGCTATGTTGAACTTTACTTCATCAGCACTACCGAAACATACAAATTAGCATTTTTATATTCTTAATTCAGCAATTCTTGTATATTTCATTTACTTTTTGGTAAAATGTTGATCTAAGTGATTTAAAAAATGCAATTGATTTAGATGTCTTCCAATGAGTTCTAATTATTATAATATACATAATTTTTTTTTATTTTAAATTTATGTTATGTATCTAAGTAACAAATAAGTTGAGTGGCAGATATAAAGTCAGGGTTTAACATTTTTATGTTTAAATATGTTACCCTGGAGTGGCATCAGAAGTGTAAGGACTGCCTCAATGCAATCACCTTGCCTCCCTGATATATGATATATGAACAGCATATTAACACATTGTTGCCGGGCATTTTTTTATCAACCCCGACTCTAATAAGTATACACTAACCCAATTCCCATCTGTACAATGTTTTTAGCGTCTCTCGCGCTGTACCAAAAGTAAGCAAATAGAACATTTATAAGCATCTCCCGCTCTCTACCAACAGCATGTAAAAGACGCTTTTAAATGTTTCCCGCAAACAATGTAGTAATCCTGAGAAGTAAAAAGACTTGGAAGTGTCATTTTGACCATTTCACACAAGAGTAATTTTATATTTTTACAGATAAAAAAAGTTAGGCTGACTGTTTAACGACTGCATCGTATTTTGATAAAAAATAAAGTTATATTGGATAGTTTATTTTATTAGAAGAGATAAGAAGATACAAATGTCACAAATTTGTATCATATTTATTTGAAATTTACAAAAATCTATGTACAACAAAAAAATTGCTGCAGAAATAGATTCAAATAATATGTTAGTGTTAACGATAGACAATTTATGATTATTATTGTTTTTACTGTCAAATAAATTAATAAATAAAAAAAATCACAAGACAATTGGTAATATTTATTTTGAAAGCTGTTAAGTACATAATATGGAAGATAGATTTAATGATCTTTATTTTAACACACTAAGGATGGGTATTTTTTATGCGTGGACTGCTGGCGACGGGATTTGATAATCATGTACATGTAGTTAAGAAGAGATTGGTATATAATATTCATATCAAAACATTAAATATGTAATTTCTTCTTTTCTGACTTAGAAATGAGGATGGCGCAGAAGATAAAAATACCCTTCCCATCCTTAAGCATCAATACTTTTCCCGTCCTGAGTGTGTTAATATACAGTATCAAACAGATTAATTGAAACAAAACTTTTTTTCGTATTTTCAACACCCTCCAAAGAAATGTTTTGGTTTTGGGGGTGTTCCTCATATTATGGACCAGGGCTGCTTCTTTGAGTGACTGCGATGATGAATAGCGAAAAGTGTCACCCAATTCTACTGGAAAAGATATTACCAGAGATACAAAAACGAAGGTCAAATGGTAATGGATATTTTTCAGCAGGATTTACCCCCCTGCCACAAATCCGAAAAATTATGAAATTTTTCATACAAAAACAATGAACTGTGTTGGACTGGTCAAGAATTTTGCTAGACATCTATCGGCAATCTATAAGAATCGGCTCTCCAAAATTGATTAGACTACGGTGGAAAAGCTCATTTTGTCCATAATTCAGGTATGGTTTCGAGTCGAAAAAATGGCATCCACGTGCCAAAACCTTATATAATAGATGCCAAGAAGAGTAAAATCATTGATTGAGCTCAAATGAGATCATATTAAATATTAATTTGTGATATAACTAATAAACAAAAGATTTTACAAAACTTTTTATGAAAATACAACAACGAAAAGTTTTGTTTCAATTAATCTGTTCGATACTGTATATTATAGATGTCTCAACTTGAGGCAAGGCATCTATCGCTTTTTATGCAAAGGAAGATGGAAGTCTGAGCATCCCAGGGCTTATGACCTTTAACATTTGACTGGCTTAAGCGATTACTTTATACGCCTGTGTGACATTCACCATTCTGCCCATTATTGAATATTCATATTGCATAAATTTTCTAACGATTTTAGTTGGAATTTTGCTGACGATGGTGTCCTCTGTTGAGAATTTTGTGGAAAATTTTGCTCTCTCCTATTATAATTATTTTAAATTGCAAGTAAAACAAGCAGTTCATTTTGCTGTTTTGCTGTTTTGCTGAGTGCTCCTAACACCTTTTAGCTTTTCAGCGTCAATATAATTGAATGTATGCTCATTATCCTGTGACATTAGATGTGGAAGGTAGACCTTCTAGTACTCTTTCGAAGATTTTAGGAAAATTATATGTTAGTGTTTTTATTTGTCGCATTAAGTAATATTTGAAATTATAATACTAGGAAAATGTAAATACTTGTATTTGTATTAATAAATTAAGTAGACCTTCAATATTTGTGGATGATTTTTTAACATTACATATTTCGATATTACATGTAATTTTTTTCGCAAATTTACATGATAATATAAGTATGCAATTTGTTTAGTAACACTGTTTTTATTATATTATTTAAATATGTAACTACAAAATTCACTTATTAATTAGTAATTTTAGTAATAATGACTCAGGGTAGTCTCAATATCGCAAACTTAGCCTTTGTGAGAGGGACTAAGTATCAATGTTATTGATTTTCTGATAGTTTTGTACTATAAATGTTTTGTGATACAGCAGTGCCTTCTAGATAGTAAAAATAATGTTGCAAAAAAAGTGCCAAAGGGCAATGGGCAAACCTGCTTTTGATTGTGTTTTCTTACGACCACCAACAAAACTTCGACTAGCGTACAAATAGAAAAAATTGACAACTGTTGTTTATTTTTACATTAATCTTTCAAATAAGGTCTGGTCTTGAAATTATGTAGGAGTTGTTCATCCTACAAGCTTCATTACAGTGTCACCAATTTGGTTTGCAGTAAAATATGTAATTACCATTACATATTTACATACCATTGTATTGACCTCTGATTGTAAAGTGATGTTTTGATTAAATGGCTGTTGATTTTTTAAAATCCAAATATGCCCATTGCTCCTTTGGTAACATTTATATAAGAATTTTTCGTGGAGTGTTTAAAAAAATGATATTGAGGAGGTCACCAATTTGTGGGGGTGAATGGATTGTACATTTGTCTATGGTGCTCCGGTAGGGCACCGCAATATGTTAATAACAGCTGGTATAGTATCACAGGTAGATTGTATTCTATATCTATAGTAAAGGAATAAATATGTGTTCTCATTGCTAACCTTTATCGTTGGGTCAATAGTAGGTGTCTATGATGCGATATGGAAGGTGCCCACCTATTAAAATACACAATATGATATTAACACATTTCAGGCGGTTATTTTTTTTACCCCTACATACCACTGGCGACGGGATTTGATCATTATGTACATAGTTAAGACCCTAATAAAGAGATTGGTATATAATATTCATATTTAATACGTAATTCCTTCTTTTTTGACAGAAATGAGGCTGGCCCAGAAGATAAAAATACCCTTCCCGTCCTTAAGGATCAGTCGATTGATCAAGTAAAAATACCTTTCCCGTCCATAGTGTGTTAACAAGAGTTAAACATATATACTTTTTGAACATAAGTACACATGCTTTTGCAATACTTTATATATGGGAATGGCAGATCTAGCCCATCTATTTATCATATCACATGTAAAAAAAATCAAGTTATGTTGTTTGGAGGCACAAACAGATCCTTAGGATCTAGAAAAAGAAGAAGTTTTGTTATTGTTTGAAAGGTTGGCCTACTGCTCTTTAATTTTGGTAAAGGCGGTCATACTGACAAATTTTTAGAAGTTTATATAAAGTGGGTATGTGGACATTGCTCATTATTAACAATGTGTTAAAGACAAACAACATAGATATATCTACCTGTGATTGCGCTGCTGATAATATTGATTTGTATTTACGCAGAAGATGCTGTTTTGACTCAACACAAGTTCTCCTTTAGTTCCTACCTTTAAAATTCTCACTCCCCTTGATTGAATACTGTTTTTTTTTAATGTTTTTTCCTAGCCTATAATAATTATTATACAATGTTTTATTATACACTGTTTTAAGGATTTTATGTTGTTTTATTTATAATCCATTTATTATTTATTTATTACATTTAAATGTAAGTATGTATTAACTATAAAATATCAGCTTTGTTCATTTTGATACTTTTTTTGGGTTAATTACGTACTTGCCAGAATAACTGCTGTCTAAGCTTAACCAATCTTCACCAAACATGTCTCCCTACAGACTACACACATCCCAGCCAATTATAATAATAATTTCCGCCATTTTCGTAAAATACTACCTCAGGGTCATACTGACTAATAACTACACAGATGTGAAAATAATAATTGTGTGATAACTTATTACTAATCGAATAGAATCTATATAATCAAAATTTATATCATATTGTAATTTTAGACGGATGGTTCCAAGTAATGAATTTATGAATTTACCAAAGATCGTGACACGTAGGAACACTGCTGACATTATTTTCCTTTATAAAATTTAAAATAATTATGTAGATTGCTTCTCTTATCAATTTTAGAGTCCCGGGAGCACAGACCAGAAACAAAACTTTATTCAAAATCCCCAAAATGCACACCAAGTTCTACCAAAATTCGTTCTTAAATCAAGCCTGCGATATGCACAATGTAATGCTTAATGAAAAGAGACATCATTAATGTTTCTTTTAAAACATTTAAGAGAAATATTGTTGATGTCTATTTGACCATTTGATAAAGAAATGTAAGTTACAATATTAAATAGTTATACTTATGTACATGAAAGTATTTTTTAGATTACTTTCAAGTAAAAACCTGCAATTGGAATTTTATTATATTTTGGTATTTTTTGTAACTATTCTGTTGGTTTACGAATTAAATTAATAAACTTGGTTCTTAATTATATCAAGGAAAGGTGATTTTTCCTGTACTCCAGACTCCTCGATCGATGACTGGAATTTTACCGGATACAGTTAACTGTGTTAACACAAGTGAAGGACATAACTGCTAAATGGAAAATAAAATCAAGGAAGAATAATACTAGGAGAGTACACTATCCATTGCAGCTGCAATGGTTAGGTTAGGTTAGGTTGCATACCTGTATTGGTGTAAGTTGTACAGTGCTCATGTATATGAGTCCCTTGAGGAAAAAAGAGACAGTCTATTTTATAAGCAACTTAAATAAGTTTGTAATATGATCGCAGAAAAGTATAAACTACAATTATTTTCGAAAATGTTTAAGATATAATGTTATTTTTTATTTCAATATAAAAACAGTAAATATGTCAATGTATATTAGTTATTGAAGAAAGAAACGGAAGGTGTATGTCAGAAAACAAAATAATAGTCATATTTGTCCGGTAAAAGCAGCTTAAAAAAAAAGAAACCTAAATTCTATTTTAAATTTTAATACTTGACCGCGAAATTCGGTGAGACATCTACCGTATAAAAAAAGGTTTCAAATCTCCCATTGACAATACGTAAAACTAGATTTTTCATAGATAAAAAATTAGTAGAATGTAGTTATGTATTTTTAGTACCTAAATCCTAATTTCAAAATCGTACCTACTTACGCATTTTTTTAACCCTTTCATAACCAAAGAATTGTTTCAAAATATATCATTCTTCTTTCTGGCGCTTATCATAACTCAATGACAAAGATCAAATAATCGAATTAACGTGGTCTTTTTTTTGAAACCCTTATCCGCACCCCAATGGTGCATAGGGCACTGCACTATACAAACACAGTGTTATCTTGATCGTTAACATACGAAGGAAAGGTGATCAGTCCTCCGCTTCAGGCACCAGTCCTGGGTAATATTGAATAAATATTAGAAGAAAAAATCACTTATATTTATTTGACCCCCCCCTGGGAATCGAACCTGGGACCTCCAGAACGATAGCCGAGCGTGCTGACCATTACACAACGGAGGCGGACACTACTAACGTGGTCTTATTTGAATTATATAAAAGCAATATGCTCATTCCGACAATCTGCTGGATCTAACGAGCTCTAGCGTCTCGTTACTTTGATACTGTAGAGACGGGAATATACAAGTTTTCGAATTATCAACAGGATATTGTTTCCCTTCTCTTGTAAGTTGGTGCCTGTGCCAATAAACTTTTAGTAGACTTGGGGCACTAGCTTTAAATCTTTGAATAAAATATTGAAAAATATTTTATTGGATGGAAGTAAAAGAGCTCATAGTGAAGAACCTTACTGTTTTATAATAAAGGAAACAAATAATAGACATCCGCACCCATATATAATTTAATATTCCTTTTGCTGTTGGTTTATTGAAATTTTAAAATAAAATCACCATTTTGATTTCTCTCTGAATTTTTGAATTGTATTAAGAAGTTTTCATGATTTTTAAATGATAATTTACAAAACATCTTTTTTGAAAATGGGTCATTGTTCTAAAAATATAAAAAACCGTACAAAGGTTTAAATCTGTTGGTGGAATACATAGCTGTTAAAAAGTATAATCAGTCGCCATATATCTTTTTGAAAATAACACGCGAATGACAGCTCTCTATCAAACTTCAACTTTTTAATTTTTTATCTTTTTTCTAACGTCACATTTTTGTGCCGTTGAGTTCTCCGTGAGGACAATGGTATTATAAAAAGAAAAAAATACAATTTCCATTGAAATATTCCAACGTAAGTTATTTTTAGTTGCAAATTATTGATTGTTGCTCATTATAACCTCGATTATCCACAAGTGTAAGTACGAGTCATCTTGTTCTATTGGATACCGCTCACTTTTTACAATACCCGCAGTGTTCTCTTCATTGTTGGAATGGAAATTATTGCAATTATATTTTGATCTTGATTACCACGCGTCATTTTATGAGTATGTATAAATCATTTTATAAGTGTATCAATAGTTTACTTCGACTTTTTATATCGTTCAAAATATTATACTGTGCAAATACAAAACTATTCCCGTTTTTCAAGTTATTACGTGTTTCGTATTTATTTACTAAATTTTAAATTTAAATTAACACTACTAGCTTTAAAGGAGCAGTCCTTCCATCTACAAGTTATTTAAAACTAAAATATTATGACTGCTTTTCCGAGTTAATATAAATTTTAAATTTAGTAATGATTTTAGTATTATTTTTTGACATCTCATCAAAGATCACGAAGAATATGGTCGTCAGCCCCGTAAATGCCCAGACTTCCATATTCTTCTTCATCTTTGATGAGATGTCAAAAAATAATATGAAAATAACTCTTACTGGAGATAATCCAGATTTTGTGAACAAGTATTTGGACACACTCAAAATGTTGTAAATATACTTTTAGTATACTTATGTCTCATTGAATATACCAGGGTACCAGCAGTGCAGAGAAGAGTGTGACAGACCATTGTGGAGTCAGTAGTGCCAGTGTCGCCATGTCCTCGCTAGACAAGTGGGTAGAGCTCGCCAAGCAGTGCAAGTACCTGCCCGAGGATGACTTGCGGGAGCTGTGCGGCCTGGTCTGCGACCTGCTCACAGAAGAGTCCAACATCCATCCCGTGCAGACCCCCGTCACGGTGTGCGGAGACATTCACGGACAGGTAAACAGAGATAGACTTGACATATTCTCCAGGTACTGCTTAGCAGATTATACTAATAATAGACCAAAACCCAAAAAAGTAGCTAACCATAGACAAGAATAAAATGCTACACCGCTCTGTCTTTGTGACCATTCTTTCCCTCTTTTTCATTCATGTATATCATCATACACTCTTGTTGATTATTCCCACTGTCCACAAACTATTCACAAAAGATAATAAATTGTTTTGTGTTTTGGAGAGTATGGGCAACGCTTTTTATATAAACAAAATTACTTCCAAAGGGGTATGAATGAAATGTTTGAGCGCTAAAAAATATTTAAAAAAGTGTGACGTCCGTGGACCGTGGTTTTTTATTCAATTATCTGTAACATCGACTTCGCAATCTAAATTTTTATAATTCTACATTCCCCTTATAATTTTGAATTCAAGTTTTACTTGGTAAATTCCACTATTTCTGTAGTAAATAGCGGTATTTACCAAGTGAAACTTAAATTAAAAATGGAAAGATATTATCACCAAATGATTGCCTAATCAATTAATAAAATATTTTCTTTATCATTCATTATTTACTTAGTATGAAAACACTTAAAACTTCACAATGACCGGCTTTGGAATTAGTAATCCCTCGTCAGGTCTAAATGCTATCGAAATAAATATATATAAAAAATAATATTAATAAGAATCTATGCCACCTCCGTAGTGTAATGGTCAGCGCGCTTGGCTACTGTGCTGGATGTCCCGGGTTTGATTCCCAGGGGAGTCATTTTGACTGGTGATTTTTACTCTTATATTTATTTAATATCACCCTGGGCAAGAAGCGCAGGGCTGATCACCTTGTCTTCATGGAATTGACGATCAAGACGACACTGCGTCACTACGATGAAGTGACGCTGTGTTATCACCAGTGTCGCACCATTGGGTGCAATAAGAGTTAAAGAAAAAAAATGAATCTATGCCGTACTTTCCACTTACAATATTAAAAAAAAAAATTAAAATAAAAGCTTCTTCTCAGATAATGTTTAGTTTGCAATTATTCACTCTCTGAGGGGTTAAAATGTGTAAAAACAGCTTTCATTTTCTGCGTACAGTTTTACGATTTGGAGGAGCTGTTCCGGATAGGGGGGCAGGTCCCGGACACCAAGTACATCTTCATGGGAGACTTTGTGGACCGAGGCTACTACAGCTTGGAGACCCTCACCCGCCTCATGACTCTCAAGGCGCGCTTCCCCGACAGGTAGATCTTTCTTTCTCTGTATGTGGTTCTAGAAGCTTCTTCTTTTTCGCATGGCTAAGTCCTATTGAAGGCAACCCTTGCATTGCCGTCTGTCCTCACAAGCAACCCAATTTAATAATCGGTTCTTTGAAATATTTATCATATTATTTTTTGACATCTCATCAAAGATAAATAATGATCAGCCCCGTAAATGCCTAGACTTCCATATTCTTCTTCATCCTTGATGAGATGTCCAAAAATAATAAGAAAAATAACTCCTATAATTGGAGATAATCCAGATTTGTGAAAAAGTATTTGGACATACTCAAAATGCTTTTAATTATTAACCACTTAACGGATGAATTTTGGTGAGAAAATTTGCCGGTGCAAGAAATCGTCACCAAAAAGTGGAAACAAGACTGTCCGAACACCGCTCGGGTTGTTCAATAAAAACAATTGCGTCAATATTTAGCAAAGAAGGACTGAGGAGTCGAAATACGATTTACGCTAGCAGTGCTCGGGCTTGTCAAATGCAATACAAACTCCTTGCCCTATTCACGCGAGGGCTAGTCACCGAACTGGTTAAATTGGGTGTCGTGACATACAGTTTGTTCACAGTTATTTTACCTCTAGTTTTTTTTTTAAATTATTTATTCTGCCAAAAAAAAAAAATAGAGGTACCTAAAATAACTGTGAACATACTGTAGTTGGGTACATGCTTGACTGCGAAACTGGTGTCGCAGGTTCGATTCCCGCCAATTGCAAAATATGTTCAAGAAAGATTTATTTTCAATTGGTCTGGACATTTGTAATGTATTTTTCACATTTAAATTTCCTATCATACTTGCAGACAAGCCTCTAAAACAGAGGCTCTGTGGGTATTCCTTAAAAAACAAAACATTTAGAAAGATGTTTTGTTCGTTTGTTGCCAGAAGGTACCTGGGGTTATCTGACACAATGCCATCTGTCATTTTTTTACTTGGACTACAAAGTGGTGCGGAGATACCTGTCTAATGATTTATATTTGCCTTCCAGAATAACGCTATTGAGAGGCAACCATGAGACTCGGCAGATAACCCAGGTGTACGGGTTTTACGACGAGTGCCTCACCAAGTACGGGAACGCCAACGCCTGGATGGACTGCTGCAAAGTGTTTGACCTTCTCACCATCGCTGCCGTTAGTAGCCCATTTTATTTCTGACCACTATGTGCGCCCATTGGTACATAGATGACTGCATCGGATTAACTTTGCGATGTTCAATAGAGACCTTTTAGTACCGAGGCAATATGGATGTCAGTGTGTTAACAGAGTTTACTCATGAGATCACTTTATATTTTTTATAATGTTCTGCCCATTATTGAGCATCCGCATTGCCTGAATTCTCCTAACTTGTATGTAAACTACCGCTTTATTATCTGGCAACTGGTGGATGGACTGCCATCTATTGAGAATTTGTGAAGTAAATAGCTTTTCCCTTCTAATCATAAGTGAGATTGTTTCAAATTTATTTTCACTTATTAGGACCACCTAAAACATTTATATACTTCTAATTTGGCCGATTCCATAGTTATGCATTATTTGAGTATAACATTTTAAAAAAAATGTTATACTCAAATAACGTGACTTAATTTCTGAGGGCCTAAGTGTAAAAATGTATTTTGTTTTAATATTTATAAAATATTCAAAATCAAATAAATTGAATTGAAATTGATCAGTCAGTCAAAAATATCATTTCCTAAAGTACAAGTGTTTTTCTATATTACGTTTGTGTCGATTTTTAGATATTTTTATGCCGAATTTATAAAACATTGTTTTTGAAATAGAATTTCGCCTATTGTTTGTGTTGCGATGAATCATTTTACATACATGTTAGTATTTCAATGAAGAAAATGTTTGTGTTCAGTTGATAGACGACAAGGTGCTGTGCGTGCACGGCGGCCTCAGCCCCGACCTGAAGACCCTGGACCAGATCCGCTGCATCCGGAGGGATCGAGAGATCCCGCACAAGGGCGCCTTCTGCGACCTCGTCTGGTCTGACCCTGAAGAAGTGGACCAGTGGTGGGTACCTCACAATCACTCCGGACTAGACTATTCTAGCAGAGTTCTTGTGACGCGTACATTAACATGTTCTGTGTGTCGAACATGGCTTCCGTGTCCATGCAAATATTAAAGCCACGCGTTGACGGTCATGTTGAATGAAGATAAGCATTCATAGTTTGTTTTATGTGTTTTGAACACAAAGGAATATGTACACTTAAAATATAACTTTGTTTTAAAATCACTGTAAATATTTTATTATAACTTAATTATAATGTCTACCGGTTTCAAAGCTAACCGCTTCTTTTTCAGACTGATTAATACTAAAACACTATCTACTTAACAATTTTTTTTGGCCATTAGGCAAAGAGCTTGGGTATATCTCAAGTGGCTTTATTTTTTGTGTTGATTAGCAGTTACAGCCAAAAGAATCAGGGATATTAATCAGTCTTGAAAAAGAAGCGGTTAGCTTTGAAACCGGTGGACTTTATAATTAATTTATAATAAAATATTTATCGTCATTTTAAAACAAAGTTATATTTTAATTATAAAATGTAAAATCACAAAGTTATTGCTTCAAATTTAAATTATACACTTATTTACATTTAATTTAGTTTTAAAATAAATTCATGTTTCAATAGAAATTAGAATTTAATGTAAAACAAGGTTTTGGGTTTTCAAAAATTTAGGAATTTAAGTTTATCTGCATTGAATGTGTTAACCAAGTATAATCTTCCAGGATGGTGAGTCCGCGAGGCGCGGGGTACCTGTTTGGGGAGAAAGTGACTCAGGAGTTTCTGGAAACCAACGGGCTGAACCTGATTTGCAGAGCGCATCAACTTGTGGATGAAGGTCAATTTTGATATATATTTTTTTCAGGCAGTCACTTAATAACTAACGGTGGCCCTTTTTCAATTCAAAACAAAAAAATATCCAACTTTATTGTTCTTTTTATTCTTGTTTGGTGAGTTCTTACTCTTCTGGAATGGTGTTGTCATAAATTTGTGTCCTCGAAATGTGATCTTATTAAAAAAATATATAGACTAATTTTGTTTGGTTGATTCGAAAGTGAGTCAATTGTTTTCAATTTGTTTGATACTTGGTGATATACGTTTCAAATAAGCTTATATATTAAATGTTAAAATCAAACACTGATTTTTTTAATGTACTAAATTGTATTTTATTGTTAAAAAACAAAAGAAAATGAGGGCGAAACAATAACAATAAAATATAATTTAGTAGACTCAAAGAATCAGTGTTTGATTTTATAACATTTAATATATAAATTAAAATGGAGTTCTACAAATTAAACGCCAAATCTATAAATAAATATTTCAAATTAGCCTCAATATCTCACTTAGAGTTAAATGTATGCTGATTCTTTGTATACGTTGCCAACCAAATATAACTAGCTTCTCGATTCTAGGTTACAAGTACATGTTTGGCGACCGTCTGGTGACGGTCTGGTCCGCGCCCAACTACTGCTACCGCTGCGGCAACGTGGCCTCCATCCTGGAGATCTCCGCGCCCGACAAGCGCGAACCCAAGCTCTTCCGCGCCGTGCCCGACTGCGACCGCGTCATCCCCAACAAGTTCACAACACCCTACTTCCTATAGCCGGACATTATTCCTCAGGCTGCCGGGCGTCTGCTTGGAATTATGTCCTTCGTTCGTCTCAAAGGGAAAATGTACACAAATATAATGGTCACTCAGAATTAATATTTAACATACTGCTTGTGTAAAGGTGGAGACTGATCGGAGCATTTCATCGTAACGTAACACGTTACGATGCGAGCATTCAGGCAGTCAGTACAGCGAGCCGAGCGCTCCATCCATAGTTTCGGATGCTCGGTGATGCCTGCCGCGAGCGATGTTACGACGAAATGTGGAGGTCAGTCTCTACCTTAAGATTCTTTGTTAGTATAAAAATCCATAATAGCAATGTAAAAATATAATATCGTTTTGCAAAATTTGCGAGAATAAAGGCATCAATGATGAAGAGTCATTACTCTACACATAGTTTTGGCAAGTTGGTAGCAATGCCTTAATGGTTTTCACAGTTGTCAGTTCCTCATTTTCAATATACTTTACTTTTCGTATGGTGTTTGGCAAGAAGTACAGAGTACACTTTCAACGTGAAATGCATCAACAAGTTTTGCAAACTCCGCAGTAACAGGGGTTTTAGTATTGCCATTTTTATTCTTCAGTCAAAACTACTCATGATGTCACGTTTGATGACAACACAGATTGCTAGCTTTTCTTGTAATCGCGATATTATTACATATAAAAAGACTTGCATAGTTTTACTTATTTTTAAACATACTACATACGGAGGGATGTTTGGAATTGAATACATAATTTTTTGCTTAAATATTACAGTACAGTTACAGAAGTAAGATACAGTGGAACCTCTTAAAACGAGCATAATTCGTTCCTGGCTCACAAATTAATGTCGTGAAAAGGGGATTTGACCTTTCTCTATAACTCGTTATACGAAATGTCGCTCGTTAAGAAGCAACTTTTCCTTTTTCTTGCTTGCTATGCGAATTTCTCACTATGAGAGGTTCCACTGTATACATTTTTTTTTAAATTAAGGCATATATATCCGAGCTACCATCATAGATTATGGATTTTTTTGTTATCAAATCAATTATTTTCTGAAAAAAATTTTTGTTATTAATATTCTTATAATAATAGGAACGATAATTCTTATTATTCTCCTCTATGAAGAAATAGGGGAGATAGCAATATTTAAAATTTAAATGGCCATCAAGACACTTGAAGTGTAATGAGATCAAAATATTAATTGCCTGGATGTAGCTTGCAATCTTTGTGCGTGATTTTGTCGAGACGAATGATTGGCAATATAAGAGAATAATTAGTTATAATTGAACAAATCTCACTGTGAGGAAATAGTATTGAGTTAATAAGTCTAGGGAGACGAGGTAAGTAAAGAAGACACGGCGCGAGGAGATGTGTTGTATAACTGTATATATTTTATATCTAATATTACACGTTTTTCATATAAAAATAATAAAATAAGTTGATATCCATCTGTCTTTTATTTTGATAAATAATTTTAAAAAAGTGAGATTATTTACAGTTTTCTATTTAGCTATAAGATTAAAATTGACTGAACTATAACATTCTGAATTAAAGTTTTGTAATAACAATTCTTGGTGGAACTGCATTTTATATAATAAAATTAAAAAAATTATAACCGATATTATTAGACTGATGATGTCGGTTACGACGAAACCCGGTCGCTGGTCAAATTGAATTGATGTGGATAAAACTACACACTTGTACGCACATGTGCAAGCACACATGCATTCACACGTGAACGCAAACATGCAATTACACATTCATACTTGCTTTCATGCTTGCAATTAGTACTTGGCAAAAACACGTGCAATTACTTGTGCAATCACACATGCAATTACATGTGCAGCACACGTGCACGCACACGCAGAAGTACACATGCACGCACACGTCAAATAACATGTGCAATTACACATGCAAGTGGTTGCATACGTGCAATAACACATGCAAGTACATATTCAATTACAATTACATGTGCACGCATACATGCAATTAAAGATGCGCCCACATGTTCTATTACACGTGCAATAACACATCTAATAACACGTGCACGCATACCTGAATTTCACATGCAAGTACTTGCATACGTGCAAGTTCTATTACAATTACACGTGCACACATACGTGCAATTACAGGTGCACGCACATGTACAATAACACGTCTAAGTACACTTGCATAAAAAAAGCAATTGCACTTTTTAGGCACGTGTGCGTGCAAGTGTAATTACACTTGCACGCATACGAGTAACAACACGTTGCGAATCCTCGCAACAGCGTTGATATAATCGAGAAAGATATTTTTCTTCTGTGCAAACAATCTTTCTTCGTATGTTTTGAGGTTCTTTTTTTTTTTAAATATATCTTATTTAGGAACCGATACACCAAGAAAACAATGTGCCAAAGGGAACTTTCAGTGACATGGATTTTATTATATTCTGAACTTACCTCAGTTTCACTCTTCTACAGCCAATGAGCTCAATGCAGCAATAGCTCAAACTCCTAAAATAGGCTATACTTCATTTTTGAATTACCATCGTTCAAGTGACTCTGAAATCTAGCTACGGCTTATGCAACGCCGCTTATCATGGCCCTACTTCAGCTTCAAGTTTTATAGCCTATACCTACTTGTGACCTACGTATACTGTATGTTTAAAGTTGTCCGCCTCCGTAGTGTAATGGTCAGCACGCTTGGCTACCGTCTGGAGGTCCCGGGTTCGATTCCCAGAGGGGTCAAATAAATATAAGTGTTTTTTTCACTGTAATATTTATTCAATATTGCCCTGGACTGGTACCTGAAGCAGAGGGCCGATCACCTTTCCCTTATGTGTAAACGATCAAGATAACTTTGGTTTATATGACGCAGTGCCCTATGCACCATTGGGGTGCGGATAAGGGTTTATTATTTATTATCTTTTTCATTCTTTAAACCCTTATTCCGCACCCGATGATGCATAGGGCACAGCATCATATAAACGTAGTGTTACCTTAATCGTTGACACATGAAGGGAAGTCGATCAGCCCTCCGCCTCAAGTACCAGTCCAGTAGTACAGAGTGATATTGAATATTTATTTGTGAAAAAAATAACTTAACTTATTTATTTCCCCAGGGATCCCAGGAATTGAACCCAGGACCTCCGGAACGGTAGGCGGGCGTGCTGACCATTTACACTAGAGAGGCGGACAATTTAAATTTTCATATACACAATATTCCTCCTCCATTTCCCTTCTCATACAGCGGTAATGTCCCCTTATCCTGGGAATAAAGAAGTCCAGGACTTCCCTACATCATCTATATATCATTATTTCACTTTTGATCAAAGAATCAGGTGCGTAGGACTGGTCACCTTCATATCGTGGGTGTACTGTCAAAAAACGTCAACTCGAAAATATGCGATTTTGACTTAATGACGCAAATTATAAAGTTTTCAAAGTTCTATAAACTGGCAAAAAACACAGTACAGTAGTTTGAAATGTCACGTTTATGTGGTTTTATAAGTAAATTCAACTTTATGTTTGATAGCGGGTATTTTATGCAGGCAAAAGCCTTATTTATTCAATATTACACTGGACTGGTAGCTGAAGCAGAAGGCTGATCCACCTTTCCTTCATGTGTTAACGATCAAGATAACACTGAGTTTTATATGATGCAGTGCCCTAAGCACCATCGGGTGCGGATAAGGGTAAGAAGAAGGAGAAAAAGAAGAAGAAGAAAAGGTTTAAATGACAGGGATTATCAAAACAGGGATTTTAGAGTTAACTTTTTTTGCCAGTATACCCACGACGATATAATTGATGACTAATTGAATGCATCATTGAGTCCCATTGGGTGAGGATAGGGAAGGGGTAGGGGATATTGTGTATGATTGGTGGAGTAAATAAATAAGTCGGAAAACAGTTTTAGTAAAGATGTTTTAATGGCATATTCAGCAGTCGGCGGTGATTGCTATATGTAAGATTGTACAGTATCTACATGATGGACTGAATGTGTGAAGAAATTCTTAAGCTAACGCGGAGTTACGTCTATTCCTTCTTTGCCTTTGGTTTGAGGACAAAATAAGCGATGACTAATCCCATTCCTAAGTATGTAGCCTTGGCAACCTGGAACACAAGTATACAAGTATAGTCACCATAGCATTCTGTCCGACCCCATCTCGTGGCATACGGTCATCAACCCCAGATCCATAACTGTATGTAAAAGTGCTTAGGCAATTTCAGTAAGCTTAGTTGACAAACAAAATGGAATAAATTTCTTCTTCTTTTTGTAGATCCTAGGGATCTGTTTGTGCTTCCGCATGTCGCTCTCGGGATGTCGACTCCCAGCTGTCTTTCCATCTTTTTGGAGGTCTGCCTGGGGGTCTGCATCCTTCAGGGTTGCCTTGGAGGGCGATACGTGGAAGTCTGTCTTCTGACATTCTGCTTATTATTCCTTCCAGCATCGCTTTCGTTGTCATCCCCACCTAACGATATCCTCCACCTTACACATGTTCCGAAATGTGAGAAATGGAATAAACACTTTTCCATATTGAAAAAAAAAAAAAAAAAAAAAAATTCATTCCACGTGCTTTGCTTGTGTTATGGAACCATGAACCTAGATATGAGTTCGTATCAACTAGTAAAACTTTCCATTGCAGTCACATGATAAATTCCTAGAATATTGTCCAGATAAATACATCTTTATCTCAGTGGTATGATTCCATTAAGCCCAGTCAAAAGATGACACCCGCGGATCAATATAAATACTAGTTTGATGGTTTCCACATTCAGAACTAATTTAGACGTAAGGACTATAACATCGTATATCTAAAATTATAACCTAGTTATTTGAATTAAACAAATCACAACTAAACAAACGATTATTTTGTCTGGGACACTGGGACGCATACCGAATAGTATATTTTTACTTTTATATTGTGGAAATGAATACTAAAGTACTAGAATACACTTTGTGGTCCCGTAACCACTAACCAGTGTCGCGGGCTAAAAGCCAGAGTTTCTCGGTTGGAACCCACTCTACCACAATTTGATACCTATTTCTAATAATGAGTTGCTTAGGCTCACAGAAATAGTATGAAATTGAAATATTTGTGTAAATAATAAATACACAAATTTTTTACTCTTTTTAAAAAGACGAATTTAAATGAAATATTTAACATGGAATGTACTCTATTAAATTAATATTATTTATTAAATGTTAATAACATATGTACTTAGGGCCATGTAACTAGTACACTAGTAACTACTATTACTGGGGTGCGGACAAGGGTTAGGAAGAAATATTGAGTTATCCCATAATATACGAGATGCTATTCTGACATTTTCTTTCTCTACTCTTATCTGCACTCAACGGTACAGTGCCCTATGCACCATTGGGTGCAAATGTAAACCATAGCAAAGCACCCTCGAAGTAGTATTTCATGAAAATGGTGCTCTATAAATATGATTAAGGGAGAAGAAAAATATAATATTCCATTCAACAGTGTTTGGTCAGTGTTTTCTCTGCTAACTATTGGTTTTAGCTTCGTTCTATAAATGGAGTCGATGTGCATAGTCTAATATAGAACGATCAAACTTAGAATGTAAAAACATTTAGTAAATAAGCGCCCTTGAGGTAGTATTTTACAAGAATGGCGCTATGTAAATTATCCTAATTTGTTATTAAATAGTATGAATTTACAGTTATTGCTCGAGACCGCCTCCCCCTTCCCTGAAAACCCTTCCGCGCATGCTAAACTTTAGTTTCTAGCCGGTATATTGATGATTTCCGGATGTTTCTAGAAAAGCAGAATTTTCTACGCAAAATCACGGGATTTTTGTGAATTTATTTCGGACGACAATAAAAAATTTAAAAATTAGTTCGAATTACCATCAAAACATTCCGTGTCAATTCAGTGTAGTGCTTTATGCACCATAACGTACGATTCCAACAATTTTGACAGCAATTTCTTAGCGAACAATTTGAAGGTTATGTGCGTCCAGAGAAACTTATATAAATATTTTTTTTACAAAATCTAGTGAACAAGGGGTACAAAATCATTAAAAATAATTAAAAATTTATCAACTTCTCTAAAAACTTATTCAAAAGCCCCGATTTGGCTTGCAAAATATGTAATTTCAACTTACATTCGCTCTGCCACTGTTTGTGACAGAGTTGAAAATCTTGGACAGACCCTTAAGTTCTTCTTCGCCACCAGCCATTTTCTGCAGGAAAAATTATTTATTATATATAACACTTCAAGAAGTTACCACGGGCGGATAAGAAAAGCAATTATTGAAGAAACCGCAAGTACTACAAATCGTAATTTCCTACCTGTCAATTTTTAGGATCCAAATGTCCGGTTATGTAATTCGTCCGCTCCGTTGGTGTCCCTGACTGGTGTGAAGTTGGTTCGATACATTCCGGAAATCATGACGTTACTTTCGAACTCACGCGGCAGGTTTAAAAAAGTATATATAAAAAATAATGATTTAAAAAAATTCATTTCTTTTGTGGTTCACCTTTAAGCCTTTTTGATAAAGTGCGATATATTATGTAAGCAAAAGTTAAGCCATAAACTGCTTTTGAAACCTGCAAAAGATAAATGATTTAACTTTGAATTTACACCAGTTACAAAATTTAGTAGCAATAATATTTGTTAGTGTTTTTCTGGATTATTATGTAGTGTGTTGTTAGAACATTATAACAATACTTTGTACACATAAAAAAACAGTGAGAGAAGTCTTAAAAAAGTAAAGCTGCACTATTTTTTCCTTGAACGTGATGGCATAAATTTACCACTTATTCACATTCATTTGTTCATGTTAAATCGTTTCTTGTTTTAATTTTTATTTTTATATGAACACAAGTGTGCTGAAATACATTTTTTTGACAGAACTCTATTTGTCCCACCAATTAGCAGAAGAACATTTTTTGAAGTATTTTTTTTTACGAATCATGAACTTACATTTGCTCTTCCAGTATTAGTTTCCGAATTAAAGATCTTTCTCCATCCCGTGAGTTCAGGTTCCGGTCCCGCCATTGAATATTTTCGACTTTTTACAAGACTACACCACAATTCACTTCAGCAATTTGACAGGACAAAATGAAAAAAAAAAAACAACAAAAGGTTGGTTAATCGCATTCTTTATTCAAATTAGTTTATTTTTCATTACAACATGCAGAATACAGCAGAGCCAGGTAGCTACTTAGTCACAGTGTTGCCAGATCTACAGAAAGTACCTGAACAATAATTTTCATACAAAAGTGCCAGAAAAAATAGTCTTTTATAAATATTTGAATAACAAATACGTTTCGAGAACATTGACACGTCCAGTGAATAGTCAGATCTTTAAAGTAATAATAAATAATAATAAAACCCTTATCCGCACCCCAATGGTGCATAGGGCACTGCTTCATATAAACGCAGTGTTATCTTGATCGTTTACACATGAAGGAAAGATGATCAGCCCTCCGCAATGTGGAGGGCTGATCTTTAAAGTAAGCATGTAAAATAAGTAGATTCAACAAGATCATACCATAACTTTTCCAACCTTTATTCGCACATGTATGTAGGGATACTGCATTGGATCGATTAAATTGTTGACATTAAATTAGAATTTTTTCTTTGACACTCTTAAAACCATAAAATGGTAATGTCTTTCCTTCCAAACTATTTTACTTACGTCATATGCATACATCAAATATTCCTTTATTCAAAGATCGTTGGAGCAAGTCTGATGATCCTGCCTTCATATAATCAACCATAAAGTTAACACTGCGTCAACCCAATACAGCGCCATGTGCACCACTTGTGAGCGAATAGAGGCCAGAAGATATTTATTTGTTACTAAATTCTTGCTTAGTTTATTGAATGAGAAATAAAATTTATGATTTTGTCAATCTGACTTGATCCATTGGACGTGTTGCAATAAGTATAGATTATACAAAGCGGTACAGTGCATTTTTTTCTATAAAATTTTACACAAAAATATACTTGGTATTTTAGAGTAATAATTAGAGACTAAATAAATGAAAATCAATGTTTAAAAAATTCCACATTAATATTTTTATTAAAACGAGCTTTTAATATTCAGTATATTCAAAGCATTATTCTTATTTTGTGAAAAGACCCTATTGTTTTATTTTCTGAGAGTATTTTCAAAAGTTTGTTTGTTCAAATTAACTCTGAATGTATCTTTGAAACAGATCCTAATATGAGTATTTTGTAAAATAAACACCAATTCAATCAAGAATATCACAATTGAATGATAGATCGAAGGAAATAACAACTAATAATGTATAAATAATAATTAATAAAGTATAATACTCATCGATAATTCATAATAAACTAAGGACTAGATAGTTTAGTTTAGTTTAAGAAGAAAAAAAAAACATTTTGCTTAATATAAGAGAAAAATTAATATTACAAAAAGTTGGAAGGAATTCTCGCAATCACAGTTTCTGTGTCTGAATAGTTCCTATGTAATTATAAATAATACATATTCCATTTTTCAATACAGACACATTGTATTTATTTTGCTATATAAATTAAATAATTAGTTTGGACATTTAATAAAATACAGTTAACACACTATGGACTGAAAATATATTTTTACCCGTTGGATCAATTGATGCTTACAGACAGGAAGGGTATTTTTACCTTCTGCGCCGGCAGAAGATTCTTCATTTCAGAGGCAGAAAAGAAGGAATTACATATTTAATGTTTTTATATAAATATTATATGCACTAATCTCTTTGTGAAGGTTTTATGTACATAATTATCTAATCCCGTCATCCGAAGGCGTAAAAAAACATTGTCCAAAGTGTGTTAATAGTAATGTTTGTGTCATGAAATTCAAGATGATTTTTTTTTCTCATTGATACGTCAAATACTACATGTGCAAGAAAGCGGGCATCAAAAACAGTATGAAAACAATGCAAAATTAGCAAAATTGCACACCTGTCGAGCACCCATTTTGTGCAAACATAAACTAGCCTAACCTTCATCGAAATATGAATATTTTTCACATCGAAATATTCAAAAGATCTCGTTCAATGGTCCATATTAAGCCGCACCAGTCTCAACCATTACCAAATATTATATTATATTACTTGCTGTTTTTTTAGCAATATTTTTTGACAAAGCTCATAATAATTCACTCGCGTTACATTTGAATACCCTTTTCACCATTTTTCACAATTAACTTCTAAGTTCAGATGCTGATAGTGTTTTCTGGGGTACAATGAAATTTAACCAGTTATAAATTTACTATTAAAATCCACGCCATTTTGATGTTACTGCGTTTTACACCTCACATCAGACCCCTTATGCTTGGAAAGTGAGTATCATGAAATTTCACTCTCTGATCTTTTAAGAATAAGCAATATCTTCACTACTCCTCGTATTGAAATCATTAGACCATAGGAAAGTATGTTTGAGAATGTTGTAGTGGACTGACTGATCTGATTGGAGTTATTTTGGCATTAGTTAATATTCAATGAGGAAATAATTTTTCCAATCAATTCTACGCAGTACTGAAGTAAATCCATTACTCAGCGTTTACTACACCATATCAGACCGCATAGCAGTATCAGAAATGTGGGAAAACTCATAATAACCCAGAAAAACACTATCAAAAATCACAATCATTTTCACAATTACTCTCTCAAGAACCTCTTCGACATTTACGGATCAAAAACATAGCTTAATATATTTTTTCTTATATATACCCTATTAATATATATCTATCTATGTCAATGGTATACATCTTACTTCAAATAGTAGACATTATCTAGGTTACGAAAACATTGGAATGAAATTTAGAGTTTAAAAATGTAAAAGGATTTCTTTGAAATTATAGTTTGAAAACACCCTCGCCCAAAATCCTCCACTTATTTATGCAGTAAGAGCACCCGCTTATTGCAGGGGATACATTTCGATAACTTCCCGCACTAAATAAAACAGCGTTACATGAGGTTATTTTAATATAACATAGGGAAAGGGAAATATGCAATGAAAAATAAAGGAATCAAGGTTATTTTTGCATTAATTTGCAATAATATATGCTAAGTAACACAAATATAAAGTTTATTTTTGTTATCTTCATTCATCATGAATCATTCTTCTTGAATAGATAAAATTAGCTATTCCAAAATTCTGAGTGGTCTAGTAGCACTTGCTTTATGCGAGATGCTTTGCCCTGCCATTTTTTATTTGATGTCTTTACAACTAACTAGATTTCAGGCAATATGTATGTTCAAAAATGGCTGGAATGGTGAACATTACACACTGTATAAAGTGAACACCTAAGCCAGCTAATGTCCAGACATTCCTATTCCCTTCTTATAAAGAGATAGACGTTTAATATATAAAAAAGAATATAATACATCTAATAAAATCATAAACAAACATTTTGACTGTATGTATCTCTCCCTGGGAGTTGAGTACTATCCTGGCACAAGGGATTTTTTTCTTCTTCTGATAATGGTGGCTTTTGATATCAAAACAGTAAAATTTTATCAAGTACTTCTATAAAATAATATTTTATAACGCATTGGCATATACTGTGTACCAAACATGATTTTATACGGCAAAGAGTGTGTGCCAACTGCGATGATGATGCTGTCATTATTTAATGCAGTTTCAGAGTTCGAATTTTCACTCTAGTATTATTGATTTAACATGACCCTAAACCTGTACCTGAAGTCGAGGGCAAAATTATCAAGAAAGCATTCGCCATGGAATACAGATTAGAAGTTAAAAGAAGATTTAATTAATAATTATAGCTAAGGCGAATACAAGAAACATCCAACTGTTACGATACACTGGATTGAATAATAAATTACGTCAATATGTGAAAAAATATACACCATAGTTAAAAATTTACGTCTAAAATCTTAAAAACTAAAATAAATATAGAAAAGCAGCAAAGCGATAAGTTAAATATTCATAAATATAGCCTTTAAATTTTGAGATCAATAGAATAATATTTTAATATTTTTATTTGTGATTTTCATTCTGTGGCGGCCATTTTGAGGCATGTTTCCATCACAATAGGTTTTCAGAAAGCGGTATTTATGGTAAACCAAGTAAAATTTCAATTAAAATTTGTATGAGTATAACTTTACCCTAGCCTCTTGGCGAATGAATTTTATAATATATTTTAATTTGAATTAATGCAACAAAGTAAGGCAGGTATCGAAAATATTTTTGAAATTCATATAATGAAGTCAGTATTGCTGATAACTGTCTTGAAACATCATGGAACTATAGTATGACTCTATATGGAGATACTGTTTCCAATTATTATTGGTGTGAATTTTTATTATATTAAAAAATAATAAATTTTGTGAAAAAATAACTAATTTCTTTGGACCTTTTGAGATTAGTAACAATTTTGTTCTTTGTAACAAAATTATTACTATTATTATTAAAACAGTTACAGTGGAACCTCTCATAACAAGGAATTCGCATGATGAGCAAAAAAAATGTGAAAAAGTTGCTCTCTTAAGGGTGAAGACTGACCGCAGCATTTCGTCGTAACTTAACATGTTACGATGCGAGCATTCAGGCAGTCAGTACAGCGAGCCGAGCGCTCCATCCATAGTTTCCGATGCTCGCTGATGCTTGTTGCGAGCGATGTTACGACGTTTTGTTACGATAAAATGCTCCGGTCAGTCTCCACCTTAATGAACGATATTTCCTATGAGTGTCAGAGAAAGGACAAGTCGCCTTTGCACGACATTCACTAGTGAGCCGGGACTTCCGCGCCAGTCAAAATAAAAAATGTTTAGCTTAACGAGTAAGATTCTGGAACGAATTATACTCATTATGAGAGGTTCCACTGTATTGTAATGAATATGAATTTGCTTGAAGGCGTGTTTCAATTTCCTGAATGATAGGGAGACACAAATAAAATCTCTTCAATGCACTGATTTGTGAGAGATTGTAAGGGCAGCGTCGTAGTAAAATAAGTATTGTATATGAGAATCTGTTTTCTTTGGTATTTTTGGAATACATAGTGTTTGGCGTTTAACGGCGGTCCTCCTCGTTGCCGCTTTCGTCCGAAGACGCGTGGTCGGCGGCCGATAATGCGACGCGTGCGTACTCGTCCGTGTCAATGCTCTTGCAGAAGTGAATGGCATACCTAAAAAAAAAAATAATTGTAAATAATTTGTCTGAATTCTTTCTTTCTTGACTTTCTTCCCTTTATACATACAAATGCCGCAACGGGCACTGTAGATCGATGCAGTGTTTAGTTCAAAGTTAATTATATAAAAGCAATATGATTAAGTATTGCGCTTTAAGTACTAGTAAGATGATATTAAATAAATATTATAGCGAAAATTATATATGTATGTTTATTTTGACCCCCCCTTCTCTCGAGCCCCAGGATCTCCAGAGATAAACGTCTTAACCACTACTTTATGGAGGTGGACTGTTCTAAAATTAAAAGAAAATTGGTAAAAATAAATAATATTTTAGGTGTCTCCTAATAGGTAAAAACATATTTCACACAATTCTCACCTATGGTCAGAAAGAGAAAGCTATTTACTTCACTAAGTTTTCAACAGATGGCAATTCCAATCGAGATATGAAAGCGACTATTAAAAATATTTTATATACACAAGTTCTGAGAATACAGGCAAAATGAATATTCAATAATGGGTTCCACATCAGATAAAGTAGTGGAATGTATTTAAAGGGATATAGATGACGTATGAGAAGAAACATGAAGGAGCTCATAAAAAGAATACATACTATAGGTAGGAAAAGGAGAATAGCAATAGTAGCTAGGGCGTTATGGTACTAACTAGAGCGATCCTCGAATCATTGTTATAATGATAGTGTGTGAAGGAGACATGTATTTACCAGTGCTTACTATTTGTTATTTTATTATTATTTTATGTTTAAGACTTTTTGTTTCTCTATTAGTGTATTCATTAGTGTATTTTGATATTAGATACTGTATATTTGTATTATGTTAAAGGCATTAGCCGTTCAATAAATAAATATATGAATGTTGAGAATAGTGGTTGGCCGACCTGAGCTTCTCTCGCAGCACCATCTTGCAGGTGTAGCGCGGCATCTTGAGCAGGAAGAAGCAGGTGTAGGACTCGGGCAGGAAGTGGTCGGGCGGCTGGTACTTGTCCAGCACCTGCAGCACGAAGTCGCGCCCGCGGAAGTCGGCCTGCGAGCGCGGCAGGCGCGTGCGTCCCCACACGAAGCGCAGGAACAGCGCCCGCTCCGCCGTGCTCAGCTCCTCCATCACCTCCCAGAACCACTGCACCAGCGGGCTGCTGGCCTCCACCCCTGCGTAAACACAACCGCATCCACATCATCAGGTGACAACAACATCCCGCAATCGTGTATATACCCACATTGTATTATCAAATAAAGCTTAGCGTGCGTCGAAGAAGTACTAGGCAAAAATCTATATTCGCAGTATTTTTACATAATGCAAAACTATACCATGTTCTCTCCCATTCCGCGGCTTCATATGTTAGCCAATGCTTTTGAAAGTATAGATTTATTTAATATATTGTTATCCACCTTAAAGTCTGTACTTTCTCAGCATTTCTCCATGTTATAATGGATGAATTTAAACATTGTGTTTCACTCTCTTTCGCTGCTCGCTGATAGAGCTAGAGCGATCTTCGAGTCAGTGTTATAATGGTATATTGAGCAGTGCTGTTATTTTATTATTATTTTATGTTTAAGACTTTTTGTTTCTCTATTAGTGTATTCTTATATTAGATACTGTATATGTGTATAATGTTGAAGGCATTAGCCGTTCAATAAATACATAGTCTGGCAAGCGGCATTCTAGATTAGTCTCCCCTAGAAACCAGTCGCTCACTTAGAGCTACCTAGTAACTTATGTTATTTATAGTTTCGGCATTCACTTAAGGGCTTAAAGTTTCTATGGCGCATTCAAGGTACATTTTGTTAAACATATATAAAACAATTTTTTTATTGTTGATAATTTTATCAATTTGTTTTTTAATTATCGCATTAAAATACATAAAACCCCTCCCGACTAAATACGACTTCCGTCGTAAAAACTCACATGGAAACAGTTTTACACTGTAAGTTATAAATTTTCTTCATAAACCACATTTGTCACACATTGAAGCTTTGAAGATGATAAAATTAAGCTATAAGAATTTTTTTTTCATCCAGTTACATGGTACAACATATTATGTTGTATCATGTAACTGGATGAAAAAAAATTCTTAGCGATTATTTCCACAGATGAAATTATTTTCAGCAGGAAGGATCAGCTATGTTCAAAGCAAAATAATAATATAATTTATATTTGAAGCACTAACTTTGTGATACAAAATAATAATGTTGGGATGTCAACAGAAGCATGAACCGTGCACAAAAGGCGTACCCTTGTAGGTGGCGAGAGAGCGCAAGGCGTTGAGCGGTATGTCGGGGGAGCCGCAGACCAGGGTCTCCAGCTCCGAGGCGCTGAAGAGGGACAGCAGCGGGCCGGGCACCACGCGAGACGCGCCGTCGCGCACCGCCGCCGCCTGCTCGTCAAACTCGTGAAGTCTAGAAAATTAAATGAAATTACAATACACAACATTTTGAGTGTGTTCAAGTACTCGACCATAAATCTGGGTTTCTCATCTTAGGAGTTATTTTTACATTTTGACAACTCAACATATATGAGAAATAATATGGAATAACAGGGCTGATGACTTGTCATAGAATTTGAAAAAAGAAATACTAATTTTATTAATTGATTTGGCAGTCACTTTGTGGTAAAATCTATCCATTTTGATTAAATTTTTACTTAGTAAATGCCACTATTTCTTAAAACCTACTGCGACACGTGTTCCGATGCATTCCGCATAATTTTCCACATACAGTGTTTGAAAATGCGGAATGCATCGAAACACGTGTCACAGTAGATTTTAAGAAATAGTGGTTTACTAAGTGAAAAATTAATTAAAAAAAGAAATACTAATACTACTACTTTTGTCATTTTTTTGTGTAAGTAGGCACAGGATGGAACGCCACACGAGGCTAGAAGTGTATGTCTGGCCTGACTTAATCTTCTAGATTCTTCTACATCTATACATCAGTCATACTCTAGCCCTCCGATTGTGTAGATTTTAGATTCAAATAAACCAGATTCAAATAAATAAATAAAATTAAAGTTCTTATCGATTATGCCAAGTCTTTCTTGGCTATCCTCATTCTGTTATCCTGTCAATTTGAGTAATTTGGATGCAAATCGTGGATAGAATGAAGAATGTTATGTAGTGTATAAAGTGATAACTTTGACCAGCCAATGACAATTTGATATATGTGAATATTGACAAAATTAATAATTAAGTATACAATTATATATGTGGTTTGCCACATATATGATTGTGAGCGGGAAAACAGAACGAGGACGACCAAAAAGACTTCGGATCAATCAGAACCTAAAATCTGGTGGTGTCAAAAGTCTGCGTAATCGGAGGGCATGTATGACTAGATGTATGGATGTGAAGGAGGCGAGGAGTGTATGTCGGGACAGAAGAGTGTGGCATAAGGATGGAACGCCACACTCTTAGGGCATCAAGCTTAAGAAAGGCTTAAGGAAGCAGAAGCTTACCCCTGCGGGGAAACGGCATGATGATAGTACAAGTAAGTATACAAATTAGATTCTGCATATTAAAAGCACAGTTAACTCTGTAGTATGGTAATATATATATATATATGGAGAGCATTATATAATACATATAACGCTCTCCTTATCATTCATCCTTCACTTAGTGTAATAGCTCTATCTGTGTCGTACAGCCCTTTCACACTGCCATCCGGGGCTCTACCTCCACTCATCACTCACCGGTAATTGAGAGCCAAGGACACATATTCGTGCCGATTCTCCAGAGTGATCCTCCGATACCTCCGGGAGAGAGGGATCTCTTTTCCGGAAGCCGATTGTGTTGAGAAAGGAAGTTCCAGGGATTGGAATTCCTGGAATCACAATATGTTACACATGATATTATTTTAAACAAAATTTAGGGTAAAATTTAAAAAAATATATTGACATAGTAATGCATTTTGAAAATTTTTTATACGGTACCTGTAATTTACCATGCAAGGCTTTGCGCTCTGGCACATGAGAAGTTTTCACTCTAAAGAAACAAGTCCAAACATTGGAGACCTTTAGAATGCTTAATATATCAAAGATATAGAGGGTTCCAAACTGAGATGTTTCAAGATTTTTTTTTTTAAATAAAAGAGAAATATTTGTGTTTTCATTATTCACGCAAAATATTTCGATTTCATACTATTTCTGTGAGCCTTAGCGGCTGATTATTAGAAATAGGTATCAAATTGTGGTCGAGTGGGTTCGAACCGAGAAACTTTGACTTAAGAGCCCGCAACACTAATCACAGGACCACAACCCGACACTGGTGTATGTGAAAAGAAAGAGAAGTCAAAGGAAAGAGAGTCAAAGACGTTGAATAGTAAAAAGGCTAGAGTATTATTACAAAAATGGCAATGTGGAATGTAAAAACAGCATTGGAAGAAGGCGTATATCCTGGCTTCATAACTTGAGAGAGTGGTTCTACTAGAACAGTAGATTGCTATTTAGAGCAGACAAAGTAATTGCCAACCTTCAGCTAGCTTAATATTACAATAATTGGTAATGGTGTAGTTACGTTCTGGTCGGGCGGCATGTCCCTGATGCAGAGCAGCGCGGGCAGGAAGCCGGCGTCCACCTCGGCCAGGTCGCGCGGGCGCAGCGCCTGGCCGCCCAGCTGGCGCCACACGCACTCCGCCAGGTGCAGCCCCAGCGGGGACCCCGTGCGGATGGCGATGCCCATCAGGACGCCTGCACCACACGCAACACCACACACACGCGTGTTCAGTACAATGAGATAAGGAAGTCTGGGTATTTACAGGGCTTATGGCTTGTCACGGGCTGGTTGGTGAACAAGGATTTGGGCACACTCAAATTTTTTTTGAACAATACAATTTATATGATAAAAGTGCAGTTAATTTACTAGTAATATGAGGAATAATTTGACAAGTAATGTGACAACAGGACATTTAATCTACAAGTAATCTGACAGCAGGACAGAACTAATACTATAGTTTTTTTTTCACAAAAAAATATTAGGTTATTTAACAAAAAAAATTATTAAAAGAGTTGACATAATTTATAAGTAGACCATTAAAAAAAAAGCAAAAATAAATTTAAAAAACAAACTTATATAAAAAACTATTTCATTAGTTCATTCGGCAGTCACTGTGTGGGAATCTATCTGGGAAAATGATGTGGAATGCGTCAAACACATTTCCCAATAGATTTTAGGAAATAGCGGTATTTACTACGTAAAAATTGAATAAAAAATGAGTCTAACGATAATAATTATATAATATTGGTCATTTAAGAATTTTTTTAAAATGAAAAGCGTCAAGTGGCAACTGGCTCGCTCAGTTGTGTTGTTTACCTTATGTGCTGCAAACAAGCGGTAGCACGCGAGTTCACTACAAGTAATGCGACTCACCCAGGAAGCGGAACATGTTGAGGCTGAGCACGGAGGCGGCCGCGGGGTCCAGCAGCAGGCAGTCCCGCGAGGCGCCCACGTCCGCGCGCCCGTTGGGGGTCCGCACCAGCAGCGGCGCCGCGCCGCTCTGCAGCTCCTCGCACATCTCCGCGATGGACTCGCTGTACCCCCCGCCGCAGTCGTCCACGCTCTCGCCTGACACACACACACACACATTCATGAATTATTCTAACATCATATCTGCAGCTAATGGTGCATGGCACTGTATCGAAGCAGGGTTACTTTGATAGTTAGTTACATGGAGGCAACAGTCCTTCACTTCAGTTATCAGAGATTAGGGAGTGAAAAATTACTTATTTACTGTAAGAAATGTGGGTATGTCGCTAACATAGTGCGGCTGTCCAAACTCAAAACACAGTCATCATCATATCAGCCCGTTGAGGTCCACTGCTGGACAAAGGCCTCCCCCTTCCGCCTCCACTCCTCCCGATCCTGCGCTGTCCCCATCCACTGAAGACATTCTAGCAAACTTCCTGATGTTGTCCACCCATCTCATCGGTGGACGTCCAAAACACAGTAAGGGACTTTTTTTTGTTTTTTTTTTTGCATTTTTGGACTAAGTAGATTCTACTTAGTCCATAAATGCAAAAAAAACGTGCTACAAAAAAAATGTCCCTTACTGTATTTTAAGTTTGGACAGCCGAGTGTTGAGTACAACATCCCGCAACCGTGTGAATGCCCACATAGTCTGGCAAGCGTCATTCTAGAAGTCTCTTCTTCCAAGCGGTCACTCACTACCGAGTGACTTATTTATAGAATAAACCAAGATCAAAGAGCTAGATAAATGTAGAAATAAACTTTGCTTGACATTGAACCACTTATAATATGAAATACATCATATGACCATGGATAGTATGCTGATGAATTCTCACAGAAACAAATATACATTTGCGAATGATATTATATCGAGATCCCATACGCATGGCACACGACAGTCGTGCGTCTACCTGATATTTAGCAACTGATAAGCTCCCGTTTGCAAGTCACCACTCACCCACGAACTTGACCTTCCAGACGCGGTGCGGCAGCGCGAGCGCCTCCTGCGTGAGCAGCGGCAGGCGCTGCACCATCTGCCCGAAGACGGAGCGCGCGGCGGACTTGTCAGCGCGCGCGCGGCGCCCCCCGAGCCGGCGCAGCTCCACCACGGGCCCGTGCTGCCGGTCGCGCACCATCGTGCTCATCACCACCTGCGGGAGCCACATCATTAACACGTGACCACTAATTGGTATGGGAGTGCCGGAAAGAAACTAACATTTTTGACCAATTCTATCAAATTTAAGCCATAAACATGACATGTAAGTTAGATACTGTAATTCTATCACTGTGGACAACAAATGTGTTCGGCCCTCAACAGGTGTTTCAACATTATAAGAACTTTAGAAGAAGAAGGATATGGAAGTCTGGGTATTTACAGGGCTTATGACTTGTCTTAGGCTGGTCAAAACACGTCATAAGCCGTGTATAAATACATGGACTTATTCATTCCATATTCTTCTTCATTTATGTCGAGATGTCAAAAATGTAAAAATATTTCCTAAATAAGTCGAGAAAACACAAATTTAGTATTTGGACATACTCAAAATGTGTGAAAGTGAAAATAAACTAACGTCTAATAACGCTACAGTGTATTAAGTGATCACTTCATACTTCCATATTATCTCAATAATTGATACTCGTGACATTAAGTAAAATAATAAAATTAAAAAAAAATATTGAAAATTAACCAAAATTTCAAAATTTTTTTTGTTATGAAATAATAAACATTATTCAATTTAAAAAATATTGAATGTCACACCTTTCTGAAGGCGGCTTCCTTAGCGTGGTAGGGCAGAAGAGTGCGCAGTTTCTCTATGGTCTTGGGCGTGAGCATCGGCAACACGGGGATGATCATCTCGGCGGCGTGATGCAGCAACACCTGGAAGAGGGTACAATCGGTCAGCGTGTACCGTTCTTATGTCCAAGAGTGTTTATTTAAAAATGTTTATTAGTTGCCTTAGAAAATTCTCCTTGCCTATATATTATGTACAAGGATTTATAGCATATTTAGTTTATATGTCTTAACCACCAATGCAAGGGTTTTTTTTCATAAAAAGTGTTTTGAATAAAATGTAACAATTTAAGCATATTTCGAAACAGAAACTCGGTGTGGAGGAACAAACACATGAGAATAGAAAGTAAAATGAAAGAAAAATAAATTATCTGGTCAAATTATAAGCTTAAATAAAAAGGAAAATGGTATTTTCTGGCGTTTCTCATGTGTGTGATTATAATCCAGGATTCGGACCTCACATACTAATGTAAGAGTTTCTGCTTAATAAAAAGCTTCTTTACATCCCACCAATAGATGTCTCTAGTGAAGTTCTAGTGATTCAAGAACAAGGTTTCTAAATTTTTCATATATATAGAACTTCCAAGAATTTGAGTAGTGTGGTTGTCAATAATGGGTAGAATTGGTGAATGTGACACGTGTGTAAAGTGATCACTTAAACCAGCCGATGACGGTCGTCAGCCCCGTAAATGCCCAGACTTCCATATTCTTTCTTCATCTTTGATGAGATGTTAAAAAATAATATGAAAATAACTCCTGTAATTGGAGATAATCCAGATTTTGTGAACAAGTATTTGGACACACTCAAAATGTTGTAAGTAAAATGAAAATATACAAAACATGTGTTAGACCGATAGCCACTTATGGGATTGAGGCAAGAGCAGATACTTCCAGAACAAAATCTCGACTTGGAACCTCCGAGATGAAGACTCTCCGTGACTCGTTCAAAAGTATGAAGCGGTCAAAAATGATGGTGAATGTGTAGTTCATAATCAATGAATAAGGTTGATCCCTAAAAACAATACAATAGACACAATGGATTCAATATCAATCAAGATTTGTCACATAGTTCATATATATTTGTCTTTTTACTTATTTATTTTTTTACAAAAATGTTAATAAAATTAGTAAATAACCACTCACCGAGATTTTTACGTCTACCGGTTTCGAGACGTACCCGTCTCTTCATCAGCACAATTACTAACACAGCATGCAAACAATACTACCCTTCACCACCATAGCACCATTTACACACTCAAAACTACACAAAATGTCTAACATATGCGATTTTTGGTCGACCCAAAGACCAACATGCACTATAGTTTTCAATACAGACATGCGTTACGAGACGAGGTTAAACGTACATTAAAATAAGACTAGGAATCGAATCTACTTATATACTTGTAGGATGAGAGGAGTGGTGGGGGGTTCGAATTGGATATTGACGAATCGTGTTTAATCGATGTCGAATCAAACAATGGACTATATATAAAATTTATTTGGTTGTTAATTAGAGGAATATTATTTTTAAGTGCTTTCCTAATATAAAAAGTCTCCATATTATTTAGTTTTAACCCTTTATTATTAGTGTTTAATATTTTTACTTCCGTGTCTTTTTTGAAGACGTGATTTGATTCTATGAGGTGATTGGCAAATTCGGAGAAGTTATTATTGTTTAGACATCGTATGTGTTCTTTTATTCTCGAAACCGGTAGACGTAAAAATCTCGGTGAGTGGTTATATACTAATTTTATTAACATTTTTGTAAAAAAATAAATAAGTAAAAATGACTAACCACAAAGTAAATGCTTTAAATATTAATAATATTGAGAATATTATATTTGTCTTATTCATCTTGTCATATTTTCTAAATAATACACCACTAAATCTGATCGATACTTATATCCTATTGCCTCATCAATTTTTGTCAACTGCAGACCTTCTTTTGCAAATTCTGTTTCCAATTTGAATCTTTCTTTTAAAAAAATTGGAGATACCCCCACTAAATGAGAGACATCTTTCGATATTGTCTCATCACATTCACAAGTAGAGTTATGTTTTGTCCAAGAGTGGTAGGAAACATGTGGATGTGGACTCACCAGCCTGTTGAGGAGGGCGGCGGTGGGCAGAGAGTGCAGCAGGTGCAGCTCCAGGGGCGGCACGCAGGGGGAGCGGGGCACGCGCGGGGTCTCGCGACAGAGCGCCACCGTGTGCGCCGACCCGCACGCCACCATGCTGATCTTTTTGCCCTGTCAAACAAACAGTTAAGTGTTTAGGACCTTGAGCATTCCCGGAATAAGAAATATGCCAGATCCAAGACGTCGTTAGGTGGGGAAGACAACGAAGAAGATAATGGTATGCGCATGTGAGGAGAATGGAACCATCCAGACTCCCCCACATCGCATTGCATGGCTTACCTCAAGGTAGACCACCAAAGATATGGAGCTGGGAATCAACGTCGCAGGAGTCTAATCCTTCTTCAAAACAGGCCACAAGGTCTACTCCAAGAAGAAGAAGAAGTTTTAAATGTCCCGGCCACTGACAATCTAATTAAATACAAGTTTGTAAAATCGTCCCAAGTTTCTACAATTGCCCTAGTGTAGGCAGTTATAGGGATCAGTAGTTAGTTAGTTCAGTCAGTCGGCTAGATCTGATTCCAACCCGACGTTGGCTGGTACATAGATACCTCCCCGACCGGCATAGTAGACAGACACGGAACAGTGCCGAGGCATTTGCAGAAAATGTTAAGTCATCGCATTTCCCCCAGAACCATGAACAGATCGCGTCCGAGCGTTGCAATACTTTAGTTTATCAGCGTACATTACCTGTAAAGCTCTAATTCCTTAAGACGCAACTTACATGGGTGAAAAAGAAAAGAAAAGTAAAAATTAAATACCTGTAGAGCGAGGACGGGCCGTGGACGCTGGGCTGCAGCCGTGGTGCCGTCTCCCAGCTGACCCTCGTCATTGTCGCCCCACGTGAACACCTCCCCGGCGTCACTACACGCCACGCAGTGCAGGGAACCTGACCAATCAAACCAATCGATTATTTCCTTTCTTTTTTGACCCTTCTCACATTCACTGGTGCAAAATGTACCAAATTGGATAGTTTTAACTTCATGGTTAACCAATATAAAGGCAAGGTGAGGGAAGAAAACAATATATTTGATGGGTACGGATGATGTGTGTGAAGGAATTGAGAGTGAATGCTATATGGGAAAGGTCTTTTAAATTGATACCTGTTGCAATGGAGATGATCTTGTATCCCTGCAGAGCGTGCACCTTGCGTGGCCGCCTCACGTGATCCGCACTGCCGTGTCCCAGTCTGTGGTAGTCTCCCTTGCCCCTGAACATACACTCATCACCATTAAACATATTATTTTTTGACATCTCATCAAAGATGAAGAAGAATATGGAAGTCTAAACATAATAAGAGAGTCAAGGCGGCCAGAGGGCATGTATGCCTGGTGTATGGAAGTTGTATAGCTCTCTACAGGCTAGTATGGGGAAATGGGACGGCAGTAGTAGCAGAGAGAAGTATTTTCATGCTTCAATTAAAAATTTTGTGATATTTTGGACCACATTGTACGTCTATCTGGCCAGATAATGTTCTCGATAAAATGTAATAAAGTTTTCCTTTTGACTACCAAAATCTGGCAATTAAGGCAGCAGCAGGCACCTCAGTGGTTGGAGCGCTACGTGCAGCGCAGTCAAGGGATAACTGGAGAAGAGTCATTGCTTCTGCAAGGGTCACAACCCTCAGCAATAAGGAATAAGACGGAGAAGAAAGAACCAAAATCTGATATATCGGCTTTCGGTACTCGAGTGAGAAATACCGGATCTGTTGGGTCTGATGTCATGATTTATAAAAGTGTCAGATATACATTTTGGATCATATGTTAGGGAGTCTTTCAGGATTGCTCAAAATTTTTCGATTCATATTATGTTTTTTTTTTATTCAAAAAGTTAAACATCGAAATAATGAATTCAATGATCATTTACATCATACAATTAGTTATAAAAAATAATCGCTTTCTGGCCTTAATACATAATCTCATAATGCATTTTTAATCCTTAAAACATCAAACAATTTAGTGAATATGATTTCTTCTGGTAATTTTATTAAATTCCTATTTGTAGCTTTATAACTATGGACCACTACTTAAACTAAATTTTAATTATGAAATTTGGCATCAGGGTATTAAAATTGTTTTGTATGAACTAACTAACTAACTAACCATCACGCCGCTTCTCCGCAGGGGTAGGCAGAGAGAATAGAACGCCATACCGCTCTGTCTTTGCAAACATTTTTCGCCTCTTCCACGTTCATGCATCTCCTCATACATACCCGCCGATTTTTACGACTCCTAACCTGACCACTTTCAAGTATTTGGCATACCTGATCGTGCCATGTTTTTCTCGGTCTTCCTCGGTTTCCTCGGTTTTGTATGAATATGATAATATATATTATAAATGAGTATCTTTTTTATTTCAATATCAATTCAGTGCCTTTATCATTCCTTCACACTGAGGGTAAAACGTGTATTAAAAATTCTAAAAAGACAATCATCACACTCTACAGATATATGAATATGGCATCATGCTAGTGTCCGAGTGACATATTACCATGTGTAGACGCTTCCAGATCGAGTGAGCGCCACAGAGAATTGCGAGCCGCATTCCACCCGCGCCACTCCGAGTCCCGCCAGAGACTCGATCCTCAGCGGCACCTTGCAGTTGTCGGAGCCTCCGCGCCCTTGGAAAATACAAGCACATAATGTTGATGCCCGCCGGAGTTTGTAGGTACTCTCGCAATGTAATACTTTCATATTTGATCTTATATATCAATATTATTCATACTTTCATATATCAATATTGCGGCGACTCGGTCATGAGTAGGTACCCGAATAAACAACCAAATCCGTAAGGTCACACACACTGACAAACCTACCAGGTTGGTAGCCCTGCAAGCGGAACGCAAGAAACAATAAAACTAATAGAAAGAGATCTATCTCTTTCTCTGCACGATTGTCGCTCCACCAACAACCACGACTTCAGATTATTATACTTCATTATTGTTGCGTAGATTCAGTGGCTTTTAAAATCCTTAGAAAATATTTTAGCGTACTTATTCTTATTTTATCTTATAACCTTCATTAAATAAGCTGCAATCAAGCAAGTACATCTTTCCTTTATCAGTAATCTTCTGATGAGTTAAGGGAGCTAGATATTCACACACAATACCACACCTGGAATACCTAGCATCTCATCTGGTGAACCCGACGTGACCCCCATGTTTCAATTCGAGATGAAAGTTGAGATACCTTTAGTATGAATACAACTTTGGTAAATGAAAAGCATTGTGTGGTATGGTAATACATACATATAACACTCTCCTTATTATTCATCGTTCGCTTTGTCTAATGAAAATTAAACAAAGTGAACGATTAACCAATTAAAAATTTAATGTAACTGCAGACAGTTGGTAGAATTCCATATTGAATTGTTGGGTAATATATCCAAAATAAAACAAGGTTTGTTGGATTGAATTCTACATTTATTTATGTATATGTTAATACGTGACGGGTTTCGTCTTCTTAGATTAGAGTGTTGGATAATGTCCTAAGAAGACGAAATGCGTCACATATTAACATATATTTTATTTTTTTATTTTTTGACATCTCATCAAAGATGAAGAAGAATATGAAAGTATGGGCATTTAAGTATTTGGACACACACAAAATGTTATTAACATATACATAAATAAATGTAGAATTCAATCCAACAAACCTTGTTTTATTTTTGGATATTTTACCCAACAAACCAATTAAAAACACTACTACTTAACACAAGACATTTGACCTGATGATGAAATTGTTATTACGAAACCGGCAGTCATAAAATAGTGTTTTTAAGTACGTAGTATTACAGAAAGTGAATGATGAATGATATATGGAGAGTGTTGAATACAAGTTACCTAGTTTGCCATAGTCTCCGTCTCCCCAGGACCAGACGTTGTCATCGTCGGTGACGCACAGGGTCTGGGCGTCTCCGGAACCGCAAGCCACGTCCACCACTCGGTAGCCAAACAGGGCCTCCACCTGGAAACATTGTGCCGTCATAAAGTGTCCTCGCTGTCCTAGTATTTGATATGCGCAACTTGTGCCGACAGAATGTGAATAAATACCGGCCCCTGCTGTACTCCTCTTGCTTATTCTGACCCAGTTCATCCAAGAATTTACTCATTTATTTTTTCTTTTATGTACATAACAATTAACATCATATATTACATAAAACATATTTTTTATTTGTTAAGACACATCCATACATATACATAACCTTTTTTGTTTAAAAAAAACCCTGAAAATACAATGCTTTTGAAAGTATAGATTTATTTAATATATTGTTATCCACCTTGAAGTGTGTACTTTCTCAGCATTTTTTCTCCATGTTATAATGGATAAATGTAAAGTTGTGTTTCACTCTCTCTCGCTGATCGCTGATAGTGTGTGAAGGAAACGTGTATTTACCAGTGCTTACTATTTGTTATTTTATTATTACTTTATGTTTAAGACTTTTTGTTTCTCTATTAGTGTATTCATTAGTGTATTTTTATGTTAGATACTGTATATATGTATCAGTGGCGGTACTTCCCTAGAAGCCCAAAAGCCCGGCTTGCCTAACAACTCCAAATAAAAATGGCTAAATCTTGACCAAATGATTAAAAATACATAATTAATGTATGACTGTTTTTAAATTATCGCGCGCTTATATGATTATTAAACACTATGCATGCCATTATGGTTATGGTTGATATCTGAGGAAGATATTTTATTATAGTGAACATTTTCTTTATTTAAAGGTGATGGCTATACCTTACAAAAGTAACATGTATGCATATTCTTACAATGATTACAATACATTGTTTATATTTATTATACTTTCTGGGTGCTTACTACACTGGGAATGATATGAGGTGAAGAAATTATAGGTACATCATGTATTCACGAATGTGAAAAATAATGGGTTTGCCTTACTGGTAAACCCTAGGCACGCCAATGATATGTATGTATTATGTTAAAGGCATTAGCCATTGAATAAATAAATACGCACATACATATACATACATACATGCCTGAGGATGAACCGGTATATAAGATAATATAATAATCAGATAGAAAATAGCAAGTGGACATAAATGTGAATTACACCAGAAGTAATATTTTCCTCTTAACCCTCGCCGATGTGAAAAAGGTCGATATGCAATTAGGAGATACGATTAGGATTATATGGGGACATTATATGGGGGTTTACTGTACTTATGTTGCTTTAAAAAAAAACAAAGTAATGACATTTTAAGTTATGCTCTCTCTTCTTTTTCTTCTTCTTTTAAATGGCTTTTCACCCATCTTGGGTGTTATAGCCAGTGTCGAGTAATTTTTTATTTCCACTTTTTACATTTGACTTTCAAGTGTTAGTATTCCTGCTAGTGGGGTTAGTTTTATTAGTAATGTGAGTTTGTCTAGTGAGTTATCATACACCTTTACAAATGTATACAATTAATTTTAAGATATTTACAAATTTGGGAAAAGAAGCAGAGGAAGACCGAGAAAAACATGGCACGATCAGATATGCCAAATACTTGAAAGTGGTCAGGTTAGGAGTCGTAACAATCGGCGGGTATGTATGAGGAGATGCATGAACGTGGAAGAGGCGAAGAATGTTTGCAAGGACAGAGTGGTGTGGCGCTCTATTCTCTCTGCCTACCCCTGCGGGGAAGCGGCGTGATGGTTAGTTAGTTAGTTAGTTTATTTTATATACAAGTTTGTTAGGGGAGGTTAATAAGGTGAAGATGTTGGCGGGAAATGGAACGTTTATGCTGGAGAGGTCTGAAAGGAAGCTCGGGTAGCCGGCATTCAACGGGCACCCAAAGAACACGTGATCTAGATCCTCCTCTTCAAGACAACATTCACACATGGCAGTATCCCCGACATTTATTCCAAACAAGTGAGCACTGCACCAGCAGTGGCTTAATCGCATTCTGCATATAGATGTTGTCTCGAGCTTGTTTAAGTTATGCTCTCTCGAAACTGCCGTCACTTGGTCACGTCGGTTGTTCGGGAGATGGCGGATACTCACCAGTTTGGGGGAGAGCTGGTCCTCCGAGTCGCCGTGGCCGAGGCGGCCGTAGCGGCCCTTGCCCCACGTGTAGAGCTGGCCGGCCGCCGTGATGCAGGCCGAGTGCGCGCCGCCGCACGCCACGTGGATCACCTCGATGCCCACCAGCATGTTGATCAGCTTGGGCCGGTCGTATTGCCTGGAACATGCATACATCACACGCATGAGCAAGAGCATCTCTAGTCTGCTGATGACAGTCAACGGTCCACCTTCTCTTGAGGATGAGCAATGAGCTGACATGTTCCTGATTGGCCCACACTAGATTATCCCTCCTGTTCCCAACACGGATTCAAATAAAAATATATTGAATTAGCTAGAAGCATCCACTAAGAATCCGTGTGTGTGTGTGTGTGTGTGCGTGTGAGCATGCGTGTGTGTGTGTGTGTGTGTGTGTTAAAAACATGAATTCTACTCACTAGCCATTCGAAACATAGGTGAACTCCGCCCATAATTAGTTTGAAGGACAGATACTCTGTAATCTACTGTACTGTAATCGGAACACTCCACTAGTCCGAACAGAGGGTAAATTTTCGGCATTTAGGGCCTTTAGAGGGTTTATAGATGTCCTGCCATATTTAAAATACAAACTTTAAATAATAATAATAAATAAACTCACACTCTATTCCCGTGTCCCAGTTTCCCGTCCTCGCCCTCCCCCCAGCTGTACACAGCCCCCTCGGCCGACAGCGCCAGGCAATGCTTGCCCCCGGAGTTGCAAGCCACCTGCAGGTAAAAGCCGGTATTAAACCATTGTCAAACGTGTCCGCGTTGAATATACGGAGAATTGGATAGTGATATTTGCATACCTTGGTTATGTAGACGTGCTGAATGGACTCCAGTAGGGTGGGCACCAGGACCGAGTCGATACCTCCTATCCCCAGGCGCCCGCCGGCTCCGTAACCTATGAGAGGAAGAAAACAATAATATAATAAAAATTATAAATTGATCAATTAATTTTAAAATCAAACACAGATTTTTTGAGTCAACTAAGTTGTATTTTATTAAAAACACATAAAAATTTAAAAAAAAACCCTTATCCACACCAAATGGTGCATAGGGCACTGCTTCATATAAACGCAGTGTTATCGTGATCGTTTACACATGAAGGAAAGGTGATCAGCCCTCCGCTTCAGGTACCAGTCCAGGGTAATATTAAATAAATATTACAGTGAAAAAATCACTTATATTTATTTTACCCCCCCTGGGAATCAAACCTAGGACCTCCAGAACGGTAGCCGAGCGTGCTGACCATCACACTACGGAGGCGGACAAAAGGTAAGGGTAAGAAAACAAAAATTTAATGAACAGAGGTCAGGAGAGAGTATGCATCCCGTCTTACACCTCTCTCAGTGGGGAAACATGCAGTGTTTATGTCATTGATTCTTGTGCCTTGCTTTGGGCATAAAGTCCATAGATGAGTATTATCGAATGGGATGGGACTCCCATCTCCATGAGAACTTTCCACAGATGTTCCCATTTTACGCAATGAAAAACTTTCTTGTAATCAATAAAACATAAAACTGGCGTCAGGAACTCTTACATTATTTTTAATTCAAATTTTTGCTTAGTAAATACCACTATCTCATTAAATCTACTGTGACACATGTTTCGATGCGTTCCGCATCATTTTTAATCACCATATGTGAAGCTAATTCTAAATTTTAGAATTGGGTCCTTGGGACGTTGAAGGTTGAAGAGGGGGTAGACTCTTAAATTAAGCTAGGATACAAAATACTAATTCCACTTCTAGTGGAACGGAAGGTCTGTGGACAACAGTCAACATTCCAGCTTCTTATTTGATTTGTTTTATGAACTTCCCCGTCTTATTCCTGATTACTGAGGGTTGTGACCCTTGTGGAAGCAATGTTTTACGAACTAAGTAGCGAAATTTAAAGACAATGTGAAAATTGCGGTTCGCTCCGGTCAGGTTAGCAGGCTAGCAGGTGTCGGCACTCACCGGTGGCGTAGAGCTTGCCGTCGTTGGTGACGGCCAGCAGCGTTTGCTCGCCGCCCACGAGCTGCGAGGGGCGCAGCGCCGACAGCGCCTCGCAGGCGGCCGGCAGCTTGACCTTGGCGCCCTCCACGCCGCCCAGCTGCCCGCGGTGGTTGTGTCCCCAGCCGTACACCACGCCGCCGCCGCCGCCCCACCACAGCGACCAATCCTGCGGCCGCCTGAGGTCAGAACGCACCGTTAGATGCCGGAACATTCCTCTTACTCCCCTTCCTCACACTGATATGGAGCCATACAGGGTAGAGACAGGTGGATATACAGCTGTACAGTATGTCCAAAAAGAGTTGAAATCAAATAGTACGTTTTTTAGGGATGGAAAAATTGAAAATGATATAGGAGTGAATGGTGCACTGAATGTTAACCCTTACTGGTCCAATGTGGAATGTCATTCCACATTGACTTTTTGCTCTTAGGTCCCATGTCGGATATTATTCAACATTTTTTTCATCGTTAGTTTATTTATTTAAATTCCAAGCTTACATTTTTGTCACTCGTATCTATTACAACAGTATGTGGAGCAGAGGACAAAATATGTTTTCCAATTGGAATGAAACTTGCTAGCTAGATTTTTTTTTTAATTTTGGGGGACCGGAAAGGGTTAAAGCATAATATTTATAACAACAATTTATAATTTCAATTTACAATCACACAATCATGGATAATGTGGCAGGCAATATAAAAATAAAATACTTGTATAAGATCACTTTTTGAGTTCAAAATATAAACTGGGTTTAGAAGTTCAAACTTCATCTGTTTATGAGAACTCTGTAGTTCTTCGAAACTAGTCATGTTTACATTAACAAACTGAAAAAGCAGTCCTACATAAGTGTTTTATTTTTACATTTGAATCATCACGTTTTCCACAATGTTCAAAATCAACAAATAATATTGAAACCGAGACATATTTGAGGGGCGAGAATTGAGTCGGCCTTACTAAACCATAAATATTGAAAGTACAGATAGTACAATATTTTCATGTTGTATTTAGGTTGATATTGAACGGGGTTACTTGTTGAGCCACTGCAGAAGCTGTTCATCGTGCTGCTTGGTGAGCAGCGAGTGGTCCTCCCACGGGGTGAGCTGCTCCGTCTGCGAGCCGCCGCCGTCCGCCCCGAGCTCCGTGATGCGCTTGCGCACCTCCAGGCAGAACGATGGCGGCAGCGGGTTCCTACACACGACATGAAAACAATAAATTGAAGAAAATAACCACTGCTTAAAAGACAGACAGACTTAATATGTTTGTGCATCGAACACAGCTCTCGTGTCCATACAAACATTAAGATATATATTGTGTTATTTTATACACATTGAACGAGTTAAAGAAAATATGTTAAATTTCCATTCATTTAATTAGCAGTCACTTTGTGGTAATATCTATCAATTTTTAATTTCAACTTCACTTGGTAAATAGTGTTTGAAAATGCATCGAAATTATATTATTATAACCTTATCCGCACCCAATGGTGCATAGGGCACTGCATTGAATTGACGCAGTGTTATCTTGATCATTACTTACATGAAGGCAAGGTGATCACTCTTGCGCTTCAGGAACCAGTCCAGGGTAATATTAAATAAATATTACAGTATAAAATCACTAATATTTATTTTCACCCCTCCTGGGAATCGAACCCGGGACCTCCAGCACGGTAGCTAAACACGCTGACCATTACACTACGGAGGCGGACAATCGAAATTAATGGAATAAAAAACTGCTAATAAAGCCCTACCTATACGAACATATATGATACATCTGCATATTATCATTCAAATGCAACAAGCTGTATGGTAGTATTACACTCCCCTTATCATTCATCATTCTCTTTGTGCAATACTTTACACAAAGTAAACGATGAATGATAAGAAGAGTGTTAGAAAAGGCGTATAGCTGATTTGATCCTTGCCTGTAGATGAGGGATTCGGCTGTGCGAAGGGCGTAGCAGTAGCGCCGCAGCCAGCCCCAGCGAGGCGCGTCGGCTCCCACGTACAGCTGCCGGTCCAGCTTCAGCGTGCAAGCCAGGGCGGCCATTTCCTAAACACACATACAATCATTACAATGAGTACGGGATACAATAGTAATAATAATAATTTTGAATAATCTATATTGCGCCATTTTCATAAAATACTACCTCAAGGGCGTTTCACTGTGATTATATTGGGGATCAAGGAAGTCACCAATGACCATAGAGTACCATGGAAGTGTGGGGATGCAACCCCGAATGCCCCAGTCTTTGCTGCTTTCTACATTTTGTCTCCTATAGTAGCCAGTATTTCTCTTTAATTTCGTTGACCATATGGCGTACCCATGTTTGCGGGAAAAGCTTAAAAGCGTTTTTTTTTTTAAATATTGTTGGTAGAGAGCGGGAGATGCTTAAAAACATTCTATTTGTTAACTTTTGGAAGAGCGAAAGAGATGCCAAAAAACATTGTACACATCGGAGTCGGCTTTGTGGTTACTTATTATTAGGTCACTAGTGATTAGTATATAATTCTAATCCCATCATCCCATCAAATGTATCCCATTCCTATCCGGGAATCCGTAGTACTGGTCTGATCGACCTGACTGGTATGTATGACAGACGGGCCAGAAAGACAAGAGCGCAGTTGGCAGTGTTGCTAGAGTCTAGGGGAGGTGGGTTACCCGGAGGTAGCGCGAGTGCATGAGGTGCGTGCCCATGCGCACGAGCGGCTCCTCGTAGTCGTGCTGCGCCAGCAGCGCGTACGGCAGCAGGCGCGCGGCGCCCGCGGGGGGCGCGCTGCCCGCCACTATCTGCGCGCGCAGCTTGCGGCACGCCCACGCCACCTGCGCGGCTCCTGGACAGCCAACAAGCAAGTCAACAACAAGCAAATCAAACAAATTCTGCCCATCTCCATAGTGCGGTTAGGAATCCCAACACTAAAATGTAATTCTTAAACAGTATTAAGCGGGGGCTTACGCCATCATCAAGTCCATACAGAAGTTAAGGCAGGCCTTACTCGCAATCACAGAATTCAGTAAGAGTCCGGCAGCGCTTGAAGCCGCACATCTTTCATACTTCATATATATTGAAAAAACATTTAAAAAAAAAATTTAGTGCCTCACCTTTCAATAACTCCATATATTTATGTTGAAAAAAATTTATTTTTTCAATAAAAAGATGATAATTTAAGAATAAAAATGAAATTATGTTAAAGAACCTGGGTTTAAAGAAAATTAAGTGGCGGGTTATTGATTGATGAGCCTTTACAGTTTTAGATAACTACATATTTTAGATAACTTTGACTACAGTTCTATTTGGGGAAAAAAATATTCATTTATTTTCTTTTTTCATTAACTTCTCGATAATATTCAAAATGACAAAGTCATCAAGATACTTCTTTACAAGTAAAGCATATATGCGTATATTTATATAATACGATTTATTTTGTTATAATTTTATTTATCACTTTTTTTAAGGAAATATATTCATGGAACAGTTGTTAGGACATATTGTTAGTTGCATTTAGAAACTTAGTCACACATTTATATCACATTTTTAACTTTTTGTCTTTTACTATCCATCGCTTTGTAACTTCGCCATCTCGGTTTTTCTCTGTGCCACTGTATTTTGTCGGAGGAACACATTTTAAATAAAAAAAATTAAAGGAATACATTTCTTTATTCTTTCTTTCTTCTTTTATCCATGTTCGCTCCCTAGGTGGAGCAACACGAGTCGTCTCCAAGTCACTCTGTCACGCGCCATCTCCTTGGCTTCCTCCCAGGTCAGTCCGGCGTCTCGAAGTTCCGCTGAGTATAGTCGGTGAATGGTCGTCAGCGGCCTTCCGGGGCGCCGGAATCCTCGGGGTTGGAAGAAGAGACACGAGGGATTGATGCCCTCAGGTGGCATTCTAAGGACATGTCCCAACCATGTCCACCTTCTTCTCTTCGGGACTTCCAGTATGAGGGGCTGTTGAGTTCTTCTCCTCACTTCGTCATTCCTGACGAAGTCATACCACTTTATACCCAGTATTCGCCTCAGGCATCTATTTTCAAAACTTGCTAGTTTCTTGCTTCGAGCTTTGGTGAGGTGCCACGACTCACATCCGTACAGCAACACTGTTAGGATGCAGGCGTTAAAGAGACGACACTTGGACAATAAACTCCGCTCGCTTAGGCCTAAGAGTGAACATTTCTTTATACACACATATAAATGTCAGTGTATCAGATTTGAGCACCGATTAATTTTAGTAACATTGGCAATAAATAAGCAGATTCTTCTATTTAAAATTAATAACTCACCAAGAGATGGCAGTAGCACGCAGTGGAGGAGGGCCGCTGTGAGGCGGGGGGCCATGGGCAGCGAGGGTGGCAAAGGGGGCCCCAGGAGCTTCATGGCGGTCTCCACACTGGCACGGGATAGGACTCCACGGTCTGAGCCAACATCCTAAAGGAGAAGAAAACAATTATTTGTAAAATGTTTACACGAATATCAAAAAGTTTTTTGAGTTGTTTGTATGATGAAGTAATTCAGTGTTTATTCAATGTGGTGCCCTATGCGCCACTGGAGTGTGGATAGAGGTCAGAAGAATAATGATCACCTTTGCATTGATGTAATTGTCAATCAAGTTAACAATAAAATTAAGAAAGGTGCATTGAGATGGTTTGGACATGTACGAATGAGTGAAGAAACGGTAAAACAAATTTATGAGGCAAATATAATTGGAAAAAGGAGCAAAGGAAGACCGAGAAAAACACAATCAGGTATGCCAAATACTTGAGAGTGGTCAGGTTAGGAGTGGTAATAATCGTCAGGTATGTATGAGGAAATGCATGAACGTGGAAGAGGCGAAGAACGTTTGCAAACAGAGTGGTGTGGCGTTCAGAGAGAATTCTCTGCCTACCCCTGCAAGGAAGCGGCGTGATGGTTAGTTAGTTAGTTAGTTAAGTTAACATGTTACCAATTTACACACGAAAGAATGAGCATCCAAAGTTACATACAGGCGCAAATTTTGGAACGAACAAAGTTTTCAAACAAACAAATTATTGGAACGAAAAAAGTTTTGGAACAAACAATATTTTGTAACAAAGTTTTGGAATAAACAATGTTTTGGAACAAACCAAGTTTTGGAACAAACTAAGTTTTGGAATGAAAACTTTTTTGGAACGAACAATATTTTGAAAGGAACAAAGCTTTGGAACGCAATATATGCAGTTAAATTGTGCCATTTACTTGCAAGTGTCAGGTCTGCCAGACTGAAGGTGTGCTTGAAACACCGCAACACCCGGTCAAGTGGTACAATCTGGAATAGAATATGTATTGAGGTGTCGGTCTTACATTAGGGTTTTGGTAGGCCATGACGGGATACACGATGAAGCGCCAGCCCCACCCGTTCACGGAGCCATCGCTAGTGAAGTGCCATCGCACCGTATCCCCTGGGAACAGTAATAAAATCAATCAACATCTCAAGCACTATCTTTGTGATATTTTTTCTTATTTAACTAAGTTATAATAGGCCTCAAAATAGATTATTATGAAATATTAGAAATAAAAGCAGAAAATTTAGAAAAATTCTTTCTTGCACTAGCTACACATCACTAGAAGGAAAGGATTAAAAAAGCAAATCGTCCTAGGTTTGTTTAGATATAAAATTTTGCTTAGATTTTTTATTGAAGAGACAGATTTCAGCTCCATTTTCTTGTAGACATATCACTCATATAGTACATGCTTGCTAACTTGCATGCTTTTTACTTTTTCAAGTTTTTTATGTTTTTAAGTTTAATTTAATTTAAATTTTATTTTAATTTTGTTTTCTGATATTTTGTATTTTTGTATTTTATCTTAACATTTTCATTCTAGTTCAACTTCTTATAACTATTGTATTCTTCCAGGGTCCTTTACTATGACCTAAATTATATTGTTTACCCACACACAGGCAATGCCTTTGTGGTATCTTTTTTTGTATTTATATTTTATTCATATTTTTTGTATTGAATTTGTCATGTTTGTATAATGCAAAAGAATTTAAAATAAAGAAAAAAATTATAATAATCTGTCCTGGCATACACTCGTAGCTTCCTTCATATCCATCCTTCTAGTCATCATGCCCTCCAATTATGTAGACTTTTGACACCACCAGATTTTAAGTTGTGTGCATTTAAGTCTTTTTTGGCTGTACTCGTTCTGCTCTTGCGTTCGCGTTTGTCAAATATTCTTTCTTGGTCATTCTCTCGCTACCCATTCGCTCCACAAGCCCTTACCACCCAAAAACTTTTTAAATCTCTTCTTTTTCTTCTTCTTCATCTTGTTGTAGGCCTTGTGGCCTGTTTTTAAGAGGGATTAGCCTACTGCGATGTCGATTACCAGCTATCGACCCATCTCTTTGGTGGTCTGCCCGGGAGTCATCTACCATGGGGTTGGCCGTACAGTGCGATGAGGGGGGGGTCTGGATGGTTCCATTCTCCTCACATGCGCATACCATTGTCTCCTTCGTTGCCTTCCCCACCTAACGACATCTTCCATCTCGCATATTTCCCTGATCTTTGACTTTTTAAATCTTTTCAATAATCCCTAGTTTTGCCCTACATTCCTTACCAATATCGTTATTTTTGATTCTGTCATACAACGATTTTCCACACATTCTGCTGTCATCCTTCCTTTGCCAATTCCATGTTCTGCTTACACACATCAGTGTCAACACCAACATTCTATTATGAACTGCTCTGCGCTTCAGGTACCTGTCCAGAGTAATATGAAATAAAAATAAAACTGAAAAATCACTAATATTTATTTTGACCCTCTTGGGAATCGAATCCAGCATGGTAGCTTGGCATGCTAACCAATACAATACGCTATGGAGGCAAACAACATCGTGATTTTATTACAAAGTTAGGTTGTAAGTTGCAGATATTCACACCAAATTTGACCTAGTAGTCCGTAGAGCAACATTGATACCGCACCTGTCCACGCGGGGCGTGGTGAAGTTACCTGGCACGATGAGCTCCGGCGACCAGTCGGGCAGGTCGCGGCCGGAGCGCGTGGCGAGCACGTGCATCTGCCCGTCGGAGATGGTGAGAGGGTCGTGGCGCCGCTCCGTGGAGCACAGCCGGTCAAACTCCACGCGCAGGTGCACCGCGTCCGGGATGCGCACCTCCCCTGAGAAGAAGAATACATAATTTACTATGGGTGTTTTAACTTTCCGGGAGTATGGACGTAAATGATCATCAGTGCAATTTTCCTCAAAGGAGTATCGACGTTAATGAACGTCCAAGTCCGTCTGTCAGTTGGTACAATGTTACTTGTATAGCAATGACAACTGTGGTTATTTCTATATAATTTTTTTTCTACCTTTATAAAATATGGATTTCATGAAAAAAATTTTTTTCAGCTATACAGCTCTTAACTGTTCTGATCCCCGTCCAATCTGGTATGTTTCGAAGCAAGGAGATCTGTCTTCTGCCCACACCTCTTCAACCCTCTATTAGGTGTGATAGCTCGTACTTCTATCCTCTAAGCTACAGGTTCCCAAACTTTTCTAGTCTAGCACCCCCCTATCGAAATTTATCATCAAAGGGGAAAATAAATCGCCAGAATGTCGCATCATAGAAAGAGGGAAAGAATAAAAATAAATATCTTACTTCTTAGCACTTCAATTGTCTCTTCTTATGGCCTGTAAAAGTCTTCTAGAATGCCCACAAGGGGGCGTTATCGCCTACTTTGAGAAATACTACTCTAAGCACATGCCCCAGATGGGACACCGTCTGAACTTTGATATCAGTCTGCAACTGTCTTTCTACCCTTTCTCTTTGGAGCATATTAACGTTGCTGACCATATTTGGCCCATCGAATGCATAGCATTCTAGCCACATTTGGCGTGCCCTAATCAGTTCATAGTGTTTATAATACAAAAATAAATGTTACCGCTGAGGCAGCAGTCGTCCGGGTAGGGGTGCGGGGACTCCTGCATAACGGGCGGGGGCGCGGGGGGTGCAGCGCCCGCCTGGTCCAGCTCCATCACGCACGCTTCGCGCACAGCTTCCTGGACTGCTTCGTTACTCGCGGACATTGCTGCAATAAATAACAATGTGTAACAACACTGATAAAATAAACAGCTCCTTCTTTATCTTTCAAAGTCCCAAGGGCATTACTCTCAAATTTAGACAAAGCCTTACATTTGCCGTTTTTAAGTATAAGTTTTTACTGATATTTTTTGGTGGAACTGCTTTTTATAAAATAATAACTATGTATATGCATTTTTCTAGATTAATTTGATTTGACCAGTGACCGGGTTTCATTATTACCGACATCATCACGCTAGTGGGAAGCTAGACGAAGTTATATGTTATAAACATAACAAGGCAGGGGTTGAAAAACCATGATTTTTGTCATTTTTCTTTATTAATTGATTCAAGTCACTTTATCCATTTTTAATTTAAGTTTTACTTAATATTAAATAAATAAATAACACTATTTCTTCAAATCAATGACACATGTTTTGATACATTCTATGTTATTCCCATACGGTGTTTGAAATGATGTGGAATGAATTTTAAGAAATAGTGGTATTTACCAAGTAAATTTTAAATAAAAAAAAGGATAGAAAGCTAACTGCTGGATCAATTTATGAAAATACCACAATTTCTTAAAATCTATTGTTAAATGTATTACTGCTGACGCATTCCGCATCATTTTCAAACACCGTACATATATGCATACGTATAATTATACAGAATACATGTAAACACATCGCTCACTCCTTTCAAGAACGTCATATATCAAAAATCGTCAATTTTCAGTTGTGCGTGTTTTCAGAATGCCCAGAAAATGTACTTTATCCCAGCAAAAGAGGCATATTTTTAACTTAATATTTACCCGCTACAGGGCAGAAAATGTTGTTTTTGCATTTTTAAGAAAAGGTATTCTTTAATTATTTTTTTAAACACATTAAATATTTTTCAAATGGAGAAAAAACCTTCAGATTTTACCTTAAAAGATCTGTTGCACAGTAAAAAGTTCAATAAGTGGCTTGATATTAATTTGTAATACATTGTGTTATAGTTTTAAACTTTAAAAACGTTCTCCTGAAAAATCAAGTATTTTGATTTATGACGTTCTTGAAAGGAGTGAGCGACATGTCACAATGAATTTTAAGAAATAGTAGTATTTGCCAATTAAAACTTGAAAAACAAAATTAAAAAGGATAGATATTACCACAAAGTGACCGTCGAATCAATGTATCAAGTTAAAAATAGTTTGGGAATGTTGCATTTGTTACCTTGCAGCACGCTGGTGAGGACTGTGGCCGCGTTGGGCGCCTCCACCCGCCCCGCCACCGCCAGCCGGAGCAGGTCCAGCAGCCCGCGGGCCTCCTGCTCTCCCAGCAGGGAAGTGAACTCGTCCAGGGTCACCTGCCAAACAACCAATTGGAGTCTCACATGGCGCTATATAAATTATCCAAAATGATTATTTTTTATCATGGATGAGATGGCCGATAACACCATCTACTTCATATCTATCCACCTCCATTATCTAAATGTGAGAGCTTGCTGGAGTCGACCGAGTCAAAATAAATATATGTGATTTTTCACCCTGTAATTTATTTCCCGCCTCCGTAGTGTAATGGTCAGCACGCTCGGCTACCGTTCTGGAGGTCCCGGGTTCGATTCCCAGGGGGGGGTCAAATAAATATAAGTGATTTTTTCACTCTAATATTTATTCAATATTACCCTGGACTGGTACCTGAAGCGGAGGGCTGATCACCTTTCCTTCATATGTAAACGATCAAAATAACACTGCGTTTAAATGAAGCAGTGCCCTATGCACCATTGGCGTGCGGAGAAGGGTTTTATTATTATTAATTTATTAAATATATCCTGGACTAGTACTTGACATAAGAAAGATACATCACAAAACCTTACATTCATGTAATTAAGTATCAAGTAAATACTGCATCTATACGATGCAGTGCCCTATGCATCATTGGGTGCAAATATAAAAAAACCTTATCCGCACCCCAATGGTGCATAGGGTACTGCATCATATAAACGCAGTGTTTTTTTTATCGTAAGCACATGAAGGAAAGGTGATCAGCCCTCCGCTTCAGGTACCAGTCCAGGGTAATATTGAATAAATGTTAGAGTGATAAATCACTTATATCTGTTTGACCCCCCCTGAGAATCAAACCCGGGAACTCCAGTATGGCAGCTGAGCGTGGTGATCATTTTACTACAAAGGTAAGTTGTAATGCTTGTCAATTAAAAATAGTGTTATTTGAAATGTACCTACTCACTTTTAAAATATTTAAGGTCGTCATTAAATTTAAAGCACAAATCATAATAATTAATATCCACAGCACCGATGCGACGGGGGCCAAACTCACCAGTGGCGCATCGTGGGGGGGGCACGGCATGGTGGCGGCCGCCACCGACACGGCGCTCGCCGACATGCGCGCCGAGTGGCGGGAGCTGATGGACGCGCTCAGCGGGCTGCTGACCGTGCTCTGCAAACACTCATTTTATTAGGACCTTTCTTACCTGCGACAAACCAAGATTCCTCCTAGAATTCTGCTGCACACCAAAAGCTAAAATATGTAGACCCTTGAAAAATTATTAAGTAATAATAATTATTCTATAAAAACCAAGTGTCGTCTCTTTGACACCTGCATCCTGTGTTTGCAGGCGATGAGCTTCTTGGCGGAGGACTGGGGGGAGGGAGACATGATCGGACCGGATATGCCCGTGCCTGAGGACTGTCCTAAGGTCAGTACTATTGGAAATTATTATGTTGTTATCTCATCAAGGGTGAAGAAGGATATGGAAGTCATAGCATTTGCATATATATTCTTCTTTGTCACCGACTGTAGTCTGTCCAAAATCAAGTGTCGTCTCTTTGACGCCTACATCCTAAGTGTTGCTGTACGGATGTGAGTCAAGGCACCTCACCAAAGCTCAAAGCAAGAAACTACCAAGTTTTGAAAATAGGTGCCTGAGGCGAATACTGGGTATAAATTGGAATGACTTCGTCAGGAGTGACGATGTGAGGAGAAGAACTCAACAGCCCCTCATACTGGAAGTTCTGACGAGGAGAAGGTGGACATGGGAGGGACATGTCCTTAGAATGCCACCTGAGAGCATCAACCCCTCATGTCTCTTCTTCCGACCCCGAGGATTCCGGCGCCCCGGAAGGCCACTGACGACTATTCACCGACTATACTCAGCGGATCTTCGAGACGCCGGACTGACCTGGGAGGAAGCCAAGGAGATGGCGCGTGACAGAGTGACTTGGAGATGTCTCGTATTGGCCATATGATCCACCTAGGGAGCGAACATGGGAAAAGAAGAAGAGAAGAAGAATTTTTCTATACCACATATAGTAAATTAGACAATATTATGAAAAATAATTTGTCATGGAAATTAAATAATAAAAAACAGAAAATGAAAATTAATACATTGAATTTGACCACGGCATACCAGTCGTGGAGCACTGTATCAGGACATCAGGAGATCTAACGTAACCATAGACTCTATAACGACAGAATGTAGATCTTAATAAAAGACTTATTTGGGTACATACCGTTACAAGATTGTGCAAATCAGCCGGACCCTCTCCTCCGCCATCTCTGGCCGCTTCTTCATCTTCCTGTTCCGAGCTTGATCCGGCCTCCGCTCCGGTAGCACAGCCGCCCACGCTGTTACTTAATCCTGCACCGCTCGCACTCATTGCTGAAATGTTTCCGGCCACGGTTGTTTCGCTCGCACCCATTATAGGATTACTGGTCAAACCCGCTGCGCTCGCGCCCATCGATGAGACACTACCGCCCATCCCTGCTCCGCTTGCGCCCATTGCGGTGAAGCTACTGCCCATCCCCGCTCCACTCGTGGCCGTTACGGGGACATTACCACCCGTTGCTGTCCCACTCGTGCCCATTACGGACACACTACCACCTATCGCTGTCCCACTCGAGCCCATAACGGAGGCATTACTAACTATTGCTGCGCTACTCGCGCCCATTACGGAGGCATTACTAACTAACGCTGTCCCACTCGCGCCCATGATGGATGCATTACTTACTGTTGCTGTCCCACTCGTGCCCATTATGGGGGCATAACTACTCATTGTTGTTCCACTCACACCCATTACGGGGACATTACTACTCATCGCTGTCCCACTCATGCCCATTACGGGAACATTTCCACTCGTCCCTGATCCACTCGAGGCCATTACGGATGCACTAACAGCCGGGGTTTTGCTGGTGGCCGTGGCCGTGGCTGCGGGGATGGCACTGCTCGCCTGACCAAATGCTCCGGGGGCAGCGACAGTGGTGACTGCTGATTGGTTCCCAGAATCTGACATGGGAGGTATGGGGGGATCTCCCGGAAGCGCGCAGTGGGGGCGTAGCGCTTCAATTATCATGGAGCGAGCCTGGTAGAGTAAACAAAAATAATGTTAACACACTTCAGATGGGTATTTTTAATACCGCTGGCAACGGGATTTGATAATAACGCACATATAGTTAAGACCTTGACAAAGAGATCGGTATATAATAATCATATAAAAACATTGGATGATTTCTTCTTTTCTGCCTTTGAAATGAGGCCGGCGCAGAAGGTAAAAATACTCTTCCCGTCCTTAAACATCAATCGACCCAAGGGGTAGAAATACCTTTCCCGGCCCGAGTGTGTTAGCAAGACTATACCCAATTTTTTAAATATCAACTGACGGTGGAATCAAGGTCAGGAAGTTGCAGTACCTGGAGGATGTGTGCGGCTCCGAGTAGCAGCGACAATGCGCGCTGGCGACAGCCGATGGGCTCCAGGTCCAGGAGTTGCTGCGCCAGTGAGGGCAGCTGCGCCGACTTGTTGGTGGTTGCTAATTCCTTCTGCTCTTCTTTATCATAGATACCTGTAACCCCACACAAAAAAATATTGTCCATATTTTGACCCCATAAAAATACAGGATATTTATTTTCACAATGTTTTTCTGTCCGCCTCCGTAGTGTCGCCTCCGTAGTGTAGGGTCAGCACGCTCGGCTACCGTTTTGGAGGTCTCGGGTTCGATTCCCAAGGGGGGTAAAATAAATATAAGTGATTTTTTCACCGTAATATTTATTCAATATTATCATGGACTGGTACCTGAAGCGGAGCGCTGATCACCTTTCCTTCATGTGTAAACGATCAAGATAACACTGCGTTTATATGACACAGTTCCCTATGCACCATTGGGGTGCGAATAAGGGTTTTTATTATTATATGTTTTTCTGATGATCACGTCTTAAAATTTTACAGGGAAATATTTTTTTTTAGTGTAATACAGCCTCCCTTCTAACAAATTGTTTGCGTGAAACGCTTAAAAGCATCTTTAATATACTGTTGGTAGAGATCAGGAGACACTTCCAAGTGATCTATTGGCTTACTTTCTTATTTGCGGTAGAGCGCGAGTCGCCAAAAACCAGATTGTACAGATTGGAATTAGGTTTGCGGTTACTTGTGATTAGTATACGACTCTAATTAGTTTATAATTCAGGGTCGGGGTAGATGAAAAAATCGCCCGACAACAATGTGTTAAGTGACCTTCCTTGACTTAAGTGATCAGTATCCCATCAAACCATGTGCGCCCACAATGGGGGGAAAGGGGAGGTACTTGCCCACCCCCTGGATGGATTGAAAATAGTCAAATAATGTTACTTTTATTTATGTGTTCATAAAACATTTGTTGCTACAGTATGCCCTACATTAATACAGTGTCCTGTCCGTTCGTTTACCATACAAATACACAGTAAATTAAAACTACATTCCCAAAAAATTTGCCCCCCCTAGAAAATTTTCTGCAGGCGCCCACGCACCAAACGTATCTCATTCCTATCTGAGAATCTGTAATACTGGTCTGATCAACCTTTGATTGACCTGCCTCTGTGTAGTAGATGGGGCAGAAGAACTAGGTAGTGTCGCTCGTTGCTAGTCTCTAGTAGAATCGGGGTTGATGAAAAAACTGCCCAACAACAATGTGTCAAGAGTCACGCATAGTAAGTGTGTGTACTTACCCATGGCGTGTGCGCCGAGCGAGTCCCGCTGCACGGGGAAGTGCTGCGCGGCGAGCGGGCGCTCCGAGTGGGGGGGGGCGCGCGGGGCGTGCCAGGCCACGCTGTGCGAGGAGCCGGCGGCCACGCGTAGCAGCCCGGCAGGCGGCGCGGGCGCGGCGGGCGGGCCGCCCAGCGCCGCGATGGCGCCCGGTGCGGGCGGCGCGGCGCCCAGCCCCACCACGCCCCCGGGCCGCTTGTTCACCGCCGTCGTGCCGTTGCCCTGCTGCCCGTGGTCGTTGTCGCCCCACGCAAACACCTACACAAGACAAACATCTTCATCAACTGTCTATCGACATCCAGTGAGCTGTGTGACTAGGTCAGTCTGTAGGCGCCGAAAACTGTTCACAAATACACCAAAATAGGAGTTTTTGGGGACTCATTTTAACTAACGCTTTTTTCATAAGCACAATCTGCCCACTCATTTAAACAGCTGTATAAGGTTTGTAGCAGTCAATAAGTCGTGTTAGTCAGTCACCCTAACCGCTAACAATAGTAAATTCTCAGAATCCAATAACTGCAACTATGTAGAACAAAGGAGGCAGTGACCGGGAACAAAAGAACTGCACACGTCCAGTGAAAGGCTACCTGGATTTGTTTTGACTAACAAACTTTGACCAGTATCACTGGTCTGCTTTCAGTTGGTGGGAAGATATTGCTTCTTGGCAATAAGTTAACCACACATCTGAACAAGATGTGTGGTTCTCTCTCTGATCTGAATCCTGCGGATTGGTCTGCAGCAGCAGATAACATCTCCTTCGCCATCCTCGTCTATTTTTCGAAGCCCTCTTCAGCTCCTCATACGTCTAGCAGCCCATCTCTTCGTATAACTCGCTTAGGTATTTGCTTGACTACACATCTGAACAAGAAGATGTATGGCTATAACCATATATAATACTGACAAGATAAATCGATGTAAAACACATACTGAGTAATAAGTTAACCACACATTCTGAACTGTATCAATGTGATACAGTGCCCTATGCATCATTAGATGCATATGAAGGCTAAAAAAAGAAGAGGATAACTAAATTTTCTGACAGGAAAAGCTATTCTGTCGCTTAACACATTGTTTGTGGGCGGTTTTTTCAACAACCGTGACCCTAATTATACTCAGATAGTCTGGTGCCTGCCTTCAGCATACTAATCACAAGTAACCCAATACCCGATTCCCACCTGCACTATGGTTTTTGGTGTCTCTTGTGCTTTACCAAAAGGAAGCAAATAGAACGCCTATAAGCGTCTCCTGCTCTCTACCAACAATATGTAGAAGACTATTATAAATTTTGCATATTGAAAGCATTAACTTTGTGGATCATATTGACATTTTATTTTGAGAAATAAAAATTTTTGAAAAAGAGTTTAAAGACTTTGATTTTTGATCCACTCACATTTTTATTAACCAACTAGTTTCGGCAACAACCTGTTGCCCTCTTCAGGGTTTAATTTATGACTAAACATATATATATATATATATATATATATATATATATATATATATATATATATATATATATATATATATATATATAAGGATAAGGATAAGGGTGGGGGTAATGTTGTTTTAAGGAGGGGTAAGAGCAAGGAAGGGGATAATTGTGTTTGATTTGATTTGATGGGAAAAATATTAAAAACGGTTAAACTATTATATCATATAAAAAAACTATTATAAGTGATTCCCGCAAACAATGTGTTAAGAAGTGATTTAGTTTGGGATGAGGTCGGTCACCTGTCCGTCGGCCGTGGCGGCCAGGCAGTGCAGCGCGCCCACGGCCACGTGCAGCACGCGGCGGCCGCGCAGCGCCTCCAGCAGCGCGGGGCGGCGCACGTGCGCGTCGCTGCCGTGCCCGAGGCGGTGGTAGTCCCCCTTGCCCCAGGTCCACACCTCGCCCGCGCCCGTGAGCGCCACGCTGAACTGCGCGCCGCACGCCACCTGCGTCACGCCCGCGCCGTTCAGCCGCTCCACGTTCTGCGGCAGCGAGCAGCCCTCCGACCCGCCGCGGCCTGCCACAAACCCGCAAATGCATTACCGATCAAACTGAACACATAACTAACTAACTAACTAACCATCACGCCGCTTCACTGCAGGGGCAGGCAGAGAGAATTGAACGCCACACCACTCTATCTTTGCAAACATTCTTTTCCTCTTCTACATTCATGCATCTTCTCATACATACCCGACGATTATTACAACTCCTGACCGCTTTCAAGTATTTGACATACCTGATTGTGCCAAGTTTTCCTCGGTCTTCCTCTGCTTCTTTTTCCAACTACACTCGCCTCATAAATTCGTTTAACCGTTCTTTCTTCACTCATACGTTCCACATGTCCAAACCATCTCAAACACACCTTTCTTAATTTAATCGATAATGCTTATCTCAGCCTTACATTCTTTCCTTATTTCATCATTCGAACATCTATCTAACATCGTTTTGCCACACATTCGTCATAAACTAAACACATTATTTATAATTATATACTAACAAAATTGCAATAACAGTAAACTCCCCATTTTCCAGGGCCAGGTTAGCCAGGAAACGGATTATCCAGACAAAAAATATATTTTATAAAAACAAAAAAATTCACAATATAATGTGGAAACACATGTTGAGGGCCGAAGGCATTTGTTGTCCGCAGTGATAGAATTGTAGCAGTCAAAAAGTCGTCTAAAGTCAGTCACCCTAACCGCTAACATTAGTCAATTCTCAGAATCCAATAACTGCAACTATGTAGAACAAAGGAGGCAGTGACCGGGAACAAAAGAAGTGCACACGTCCAGTGAAAGGCTACCTGGATTTGTTTTGACTAACATGTCAAAGGACTTTGATCCTCAACCGAGACAAAGGAACAAAGAGTTCCCAAACGATATAAAAAGGGGTACGGCCCGTGCCTCGCTATCTCATTTCTCCACCGGGAGCGGGACTACGAAGATCGACATCTCATTTCTCCATTGGGAGCGTGACTACGACGATCGACATCTCATTCCTCCGCCAAGAACCCGTCAAGCAATACCAACGTCGTCACGAGAACACCGCATCAAGACCTCGCAACGATCTCCAGTCCAGCACCCTCGTCAACATCACGAAGATACTCCGGCCAGCCCGACAGTCCATCTACGCTGCCGCAACTTCACAACGCCGCAGATACGTCATCGATTCGATCCCCGCCACGTCACACTACGTCAACACTACACCGTACCGTTTCGTGTAGCCCTTGTTGACCAATAAATACTATTCAATCCGACCATCGTCTTTCTTCACCACACCCCCAAAGAATTACAGTATAGTATTCTTATTGAAATATGATGATGACTTTGCTCGTGCTACATTTGCTAATTAGTTTGAATAATTCCACTGATGATTCTTCGTAATTTCAGTTGTGTTTGATGATTCTTTGCTAGTGATTTTCAATGATTCCACTTCATAATTTCAATACAATTTGGTGATTCTAAACAACTTCATTGGTATGTTTGATGATACTGCTAGTGATTCTTATTAAATAATGGTGACTTTGCTAGTGATTTTCAATGATTCCACTGGTGATTCTTGATAATTTCAATACAATTTGGTGATTCTAAACAACTTCATTGGTATGTTTGATGATACTGCTAGTGATTCTTATTAAATAATGGTGACTTTGCTAGTGATTTTCAATGATTCCACTGGTGATTCTTCATAATTTCAATACAATTTGGTGATTCTAAACAACTTCATTGGTATGATTGATGATACTGATAGTGATTCTTATTAAATAATGGTGACTTTGCTAGTGATTCTTAATGACTCCACTAGTGATTCTTCATGGCTTCTTTTTATTTTTAATGACTTCATCAGTGTGTCTGATGATACTGCTAGTGATAATTATTCTTCTTCTTCTTTTTTTAATGGCTTTTCACCCGTCTTGGGTGTTACAGCCAGTGTCGAGTTATTTTTTATTTCCACTTTTTACATTTGACTTTCGAGTGTTAGTATTTCTGCTAGTGGGGTTAGTTTTATTAGTAATGTGAGTTTGTCTAGTGAGTTATCATACACCTTTACAAATTTATACAATTAATTTTAAGATATTTACAAATTATTTTATAAACAAGTTTGTTAGGGGAGGTTAGTAAGGTTAAGATATTGGTGGGAAATGGAACGTTTATGCTGTGATTATTATGTATTGAATTATGATGACTTTGCTGGTGATTTTCAATGACTCTAGTATTTTTGATGATTCTGCTAGTGACAGATGGCTCTGGGGCATCAAGTAATGGTGTTACCAAGTTTCCCAAAGTCTCCGTCTCCCCAGGAGTAGACCTTCCCGTCGGCCGTGAGCGCCAGAGTCTGGGCGTCCCGGGACCCGCACGCCACCTGGACCACTCTCTCGCCCAGCAGAGCCTCCACCTGGACAACAAACAATACAAATAATGCAAGAAGCCCTGAACTTTGGAGGTCAGACTGTACCCGCAAATAACAATGGCAAATAGGACCATGTTATGCAGAAACCATCTCCTACCCACAATTTAAAATTTTTGACTTTTTCATGAATGCTAGAAGTAGCAGAGAGGAGAGAAGTCTCTTCTTCTTTTTAGTGTAGGCCTTGTGGACTGTTTTTAAGAGGGATAAGCCTTAATAGTAAATTTTAAATTTGCTGAAGACACCCAACCCAAAAGATACGCAATATTTTTTGGAGAACTTTTTTCTAAACCCGCAACCATTGAATTTATGGAAAAAAATGCTAGCAACACACATGTAACTTTCAGCATTTTTCACATTAAAATTATTTCTTTTTCTTCGAACCCTTATCCGCACCCCAATGGTGCATAGAGCACTGCGTCATATAAACACAGTGTTATCTTGATCGTTTACACTTGAAGGAATGGTGATCAGCCCTCCGCTTCAGGTAACAGTCTAGGGTAATATTGAATAAATATTAGAGTGAAAAATAACTTATATCTATTTGACCCCTGGGGGGAATCGAACCCCGGACCTTCAGAACGGTAGCCGAGCGTGCTGACCATTACACTATGGAGGCGGACATGTATTTACATACACAGAAATATTGCAGAAAAATCTATGTAGTTCAGATTTTTAAAAATTTTCATGTTCCGGTTTTCAACTGTCCAAGATAGGCCAGCCAGGCCAGGTGAGGTAAATCCATCGGAAGGTATTGAGGTTAGGTTCGGTTAGGTTAGGTTGGGTACGCACCAGGGTGGGCAGCGTGCGCGTGCGGTGGTCGCCGTGGCCGAGGCGGCCGTACTCGCCAAGGCCCCAGGTGTAGAGGCGGCCGCGCGCGCACACGGCGGCGCTGTGTGCGCTGCCCGCAGCCACCTGCACCACGCGCACGGCCGCCAGCGCGCGCACCTCGCGCGGGCGCCAGCGCGTGCGCGTGTCCCCGTGCCCGAGGCGCCCGTCCTCGCCCTCGCCCCACGACACCACCTGAGAACATACAATACTTACTGATAGATGGACCTAAATATTCAATGAGACAAGTTCCCTGCTGACATACAAAAATTACTGAGAGATGAAGCTAAACATGCAATAATGTTTTGTTTCCAGAAACCATCACACTTGAAATAGTTGAAGATGTTAACGAGATAATTGTATCTCATTCTGAACCCTTAAGGTGGAGACTGACTGGAGCATTTTGTCGTAACATAACGTCGTAACATCGCTCGCGGCGAGCATCCGAAACTATGGATGGAGCGCTCCGCTCGCTGTACTGACTGCCTGAATGCTCGCATCATAACATTAACATTAACATGTTTTTAACCATTTTACCCTAATATACACACAAAAAAAGAGAGAAAAATTAAGAATATACACATTTTACAATTTTCATAAAATTTACTCTTGATCATTTACCCGTTCCTTTGTTTTGCCTTTGTTCCATATTTTATTTTGACCTCTAACCTCCGTCGGCAACAAATTAAAAATGTTCCGAACGATATATTGCAGTGTTCGACTCCCATATTTATTTTTAATTTATAGTTAGTTAGTTATGTACTAATTACTATTAGTTAATAAATAAATAAATAAAAACCCTTATCCGCACCCAATGGTGCATAGGGCACTGCGTCATATAAACGCAGTGTTATCTTGATCGTTTACACATGAAGGAAAGGTGATCAGCCTTCCGCTTCAGGTACCATTCCAGGGTAATATTGAATAAATATTACAGTGAAAAAATCACTTTCATTTATTTTACCCCCCTTGGGAATCGAACCCGGGACCTCCAGAACGGTAGCCGAGCGTGCTGACCATTACACTACGGAGGCGGACACTATTAGTTAGTTAGTTCATAATACATATTCATTCTAACTTACTACCTAACTAACCTTCACACGGCTTCAGACAAAAAAATAATGTCACAACAATGTCTTTGCAAACAATCTTCGATTCTTCCACATCCATGCATCTCCTCATACATATCCGCCGACTATTCTCACTCCTGACCTGACCACGCCCAAGTAAATTTATTCTTCAAAGGAGACATTTCTTCACTGAGAGACTGGTGCCTGTTTGGGGCCCAGTCGGGGTTACCTTGCCATCGGAGGTGAGCGCCAGCGCGTGCTTGCCGCCGGAGTGCACGGCCACGTGGCGGATGATGTGCTGCGCGAGGTACTGGTTGGCGCGCGGGGTGGACACGTTCCCCACGTGCCCGAGCCCCAGGCGGCCCCCGGTGCCCTCCCCGCAGGCGTACAGCTGGAACAATAAGTCGAGTCATAATCATCAAAATACACAAAGTACATCTGCTCGTGCGGCCAGACTTTGGAATGAACTACCTCTTCATTTAAAAACATTACTATTTATCTTTTGAACCTAACTGTCTCTCACATCTTTCTTCCTTGGTTTCTCTACCTCTTCCCCCCCAAAAATTCTTATCTGATTCTACTTCCTTTGCCTTCCATATTTTTATTAATTTACAGTTTTATCAAGCACTTACAGTGACTCGTCACTCAGTTGCGAGTAGGTACCTAAACAAACAGCAAGCAAACCCGCCAGGTTGCCCACACTGGTAAACCTACCTGTTGTTAGCTCTGCATACGGAACGCATGAGAGTCCATAAAAACCCACATGCAATCTTCCTCTTCCTGCAGTGACCGCTCGAGACACTTGCTGCGGCATCACCTTGGAGGGCATCACTTCATAGTACAGAAGGAGCGTAGCGACACATACCTTCCCGTCGTGCGACACGATGAACAGGGTTTTGGAGCCGCCGGCGATGTGCTTGGGGCGCAGCACGCTCAGAGTGGCCTGCAGAGTGGGCACCTTCACCTTGGAGCCCATCACGCCGCCCAGCTGCCCGCGGTCATTCAGCCCCCACACATACACCTGGAAATCATTCCCCGGGTTCACATTACACGGGATGCATAACATTACATTAGGTGGAGCATATGAATGACACGAGACGTCTCCAAATCACTCTGTCACGCGCCATCTCCTTGGCTTCCTCCCAGGTCAGTCCAGCATCTCGAAGTTCCGCTGAGTATAGTCGGTGAATGGTCGTCAGCGGCCTTCCGGGGCGCCGGAATCCTCAGGGTCGGAAGAAGAGACATGAGGGGTTGATGCCCTCAGGTGGCATTCTAAGGACATGTCCGACCATGTCCACTTCTTCAGGACTTTCAGTATGAGGGGCTGTTGAGTTCTTCTCCTCACATCGTCATTCCTGACGAAGTCATACCACTTTATACCCAGTATTCGCCTCAGGCACCTATTTTCAAAACTTGCTAGTTTCTTGCTTTGAACTTTGGTGAGGTGCCACGACTCACATCCGTACAGCAACAATTTTAGAATGCAGACGTTAAAGAGACGACACTTGATTTTGGACAGACTACAGTCGGTGACAAAGAAGAATATACATGCAAATGCTTTCATATCCTTCTTCACCCTTGATGAGATTACGACATAATAATTTCCAATAGTACTGACCTTAGGACAGTCCTCAGGCACGGGCATATCGGGTCCGATCATGTCTCCCTCCCCCCAGTCCTCCGCCAAGAAGCTCATCGCCTGCAAACACAGCCACATCTCCGTAAGTACACCCACTCACAGCCAAATATGCCACTTTGGAAAAGGGGAGAGGACATACCTTGGCCGCCTCCGCGTTGGAGTCCGGCGCGCGGACCCCTTCGATGATGAGCCCGTGGACCCGGCAGTCGATTCCCCCGTTCCAGCACTGCTTGATCACAATTTCTATGCTGCGATAATACTGGAAACACAAAACAATCCGTCAGTACTGGTGACATACACAAAATAACTAAAATAAATTATATAAAATCATTTTATATTTAGACCCGAAGATGGAAGCATCTGTACCTTCCGAAACGAAAAATAAAAGTGGTAAAAAACAAGTGTTTTCATTAAAAATTTTTATAAAATTACTACATATTTTATTTTAACTTAACTCTTTGCCTGATTTGCCCGTATCACATACCGCAAAAAACTGGGCCTTCGCAGAAATGCCCGTACCTGGTGCGGACACAAAAAATGGGCCTTTGCGGATTTGTCCATTCCTGGTGCAGGCACAAAAAAATGGGCCATTATGAAATTGCCCGTACCTGGTGTGAGCACAAAAAACTGGGCCTTTGCAGATTTGACCATACCTGGTGTGGACAATAAAAAATGGGCCTTTATGAAATTGCCTGTACCTGGTGTGAGCACAAAAAAAATGGGCGTTTGCAGATTTGCCCGAACTCAAAATAGCTCAAAGTGATTTTACCATAGGTGAGTTGGATTCCTACCTGTGTCAAGCTATTTAGAAAGTTCTACTTCTAGTAAAGTTGATCCCTCACCTCCGGCATGTCCCTGAGCAGCTCGAGGAGCAGCGGGCCTTGGCGCGAGGGCGGCGGCAGGTGCGCGGCGCGCAGCTCGCGGCCCTCCGGCTCCGCCCCCGGCGCGCCGGCCCAGCCCGCCCAGCCGCGCACGCCCAGCGCCAGCGGGCAGTACGACCCCGCCTCCGGGACCAGCCGCAGCGCCAGCCGCTTCACCAGCACGCCGCTCTGCAGCTCCAGCCGGATCCAGTGCTGGATACACAGATGAATTCAATTCCATTAAAAATCAATTTGTTTATTTAAAATTAACATTCACATTACAAAATAAAATTTAAGGTGTATACATTAACAAAAATCTAAAATAAGAAGAATACTATTGATTAATACCATTGCTTAAGATTCGAAAGAATCCGGCTTCGGAATACTGCTTCAGACACATGGAACAGATCAATATCCAGCGTGATATTATTCAGCTTAGTGGTAGCTCTTCCTACAGGCATAAACATCGGCAGATTGGTCCTGTATATAGCAATGTGTGACGTTGTCTTTAGGTACCTATCGGGAACATATAGACCTTTGTTCCAGATAATTTCAGGATTATCCATCATAGTGCGCAACAGTGGATAAAAATGCGTAATCAAATACACATTCATTCTAGTCACTAAACTGTTGTAGCCAAGCATACCCTGCAGAAACTGGGTAGGGTAGAGCCAAGGATAACAGCGGAACTCTTTCATGTAGAGATACCTCAGAAGCTTCTTTTGGACTTAAGTCTCTACCATATCATTAAGCACTCTCTACCATAAGAGAGTACTTAAGCTCGTGTGGCCCCCAAATCATGGAGCCACTCTCGAGTCTACTTCGCACCAAGGAGTTATAAAGAGTTCTCAGCACGCGGGTATTTTGGAAAACCCTGGCAGTACGCAGAACAAATCCTAGCGTTTTCAATGCATTACCACTGACCGAAAGCAACTATTGTCAACTGTTGTTTGTTATTCCCTATGTATTTCCTTATATTAACCACTTAACAGTTGAATTTTGGCGAGAAAATTCGTCGGTATAGGAAATCATCACCGAACAACTTGAAACAGGACAATTATCTTGATTAACACTGCTCATGTTAATCTTCTTCTTCTTCTTTTAGGACTAGGTCCTGTCATTCTCGGGTCGGTCCTGGGAGGTGGAAGACCAGCTATCCTTCCATCGTTTAGGTGGTCTTCCTGGGGGTCTGATCCCGCCTATGCTGCTGTCCGCTGCCACCCTCACCACTCGATCCGAACTCGCTCTTCTCACATGATCTCTCCAGAAACGTCTTCTTTCTCTTCCCCATGGCACAACATCTTCAACATCGCAGATTTTTCTTATATCTGAGTTTCTTACTCTGTCGCGAAGTGTTAGGCCTGTGATGGGTCGTAGAGTCTTCATTTCGGATGTGCTAAGAAGGCTTTTTGTTCTCGCGGTGTCGGCTCTTGTTTCCGTGCCGTATGTCAGGATCGGTCTTACGCAGGTCACCTTACTCTCTTTCAGCATGTATTTGTTTCTCCATACAAAATTTTTTAAGCATCCAGCTACAGCAGAGGCCTTATTTGCTTGCTCTCTTACTTCATTGTAGAGGTTATTGCTGCTGGACACTTGGACACCCAAATACTTGAATTGCATAACTTGCTCTATGCTTTCATTATTGATTGCAAGTTTGCATCATACTGGGTGTCTCGAAGTGACCATGCTCTTTGTTTTGTTAATGGAGATTTTCATGTTATATTTTTGAAATGAAAGGTGGAATCTATTAAGCAGCCTCTGAAGGTCGTCTTCGGAATTGGCAATAAGAACAGCGTCATCTGCATAGCATACCATGTCAATATTTTTATCCCCTATGGTGTAGCCCAGCCCCAGTTCTTTGACATCTTCAATTATCCTATCCATGATAATGTTGAATAGTTATATAATAGTCATGTTAATCAATAAAATAAATACATATATCTGAGGTATCTCTACATGATCTCTTTATAATGTATGAACGGATATTACAAGAGTTTGCGCCATGTACTATCTGAGATATGCATGGACGATAGATGACCACTCACCCTGCCTCGGCCAGAGTCGGACTGCCAGAAGGTGTGCGGGCGCCCGTCCACCAAGTGGCCCGCGGCGGGGATGCCCGAAGACACTCGCAGCGTGCGGAGACAGTCCCGCCAACCCAACACCGTCTGCTCCGGAATTTCTTTACAAAATCATACAGAGTTAGACATGATGATTGGTGTTGATGAGGTACTAATTAGACTTCATGGTTTTTGACGAGTTTCATGTCCAATTTTTATACAGAATCACTACCAATCGGACATGACAGTTTGTGAAAGTGAGAATTATAGCCATCTTATTTATTTTTAAAAAAATATTCATTTTTATACATAATAATTTTTAACAGTAATATTCATGTCCAGTCTCAAAAGAAAATCATTTAGATTTAGATATGATGGTTCGTGATAGTGAGATTCATGTCCAATTTTTACACAAAATCATGAGTTAGATATAACGGTTTGTGATAGTGAACCTCATGTCCAATTTCTACAAAAAATCACTACCAGTTATATAGTGAGATTCATGTTCAATTTCTATACAAAATCACTCCAAGTTATACATCATAGTTTTTGATAATGGCAATTTTTGAGTATGGAGAGCAGATGGTTACCTCTGGTGGCGCGTTCCATCTCTGACAACTGTCCCGTCCATCCGGGCTGCTGTGGGAAATCCACTGTCACGTCTCGACCATTCGCGGCGATACCTTCGATAACAAAAACAACATTAGAACACGTTCGCGACATGTGTGATGTCTGCGCCATTACACGTGATAAATGACTGCAATTGGTGACTCGTTTTTGGAATTTCTAAATTCAGTTACATCACACACTGGTTACGCTTTCCTACACAAGGTGTGTTTACACCTTGTAAAATCTATTCTGTATCCTACTCGTGACTTCATACAGCACTACTGGACTCTTCTGAAGGAAGAACTCAGCACATAAGATGCCTACGAGACGTAGGCACGCTCCGGTGCCTGCCTGCCAAGTGACAACAATAGCATAAAGTGTGTACTGACTGGTGATGACGCCGACGCTGCTGTGGTCGATGAAGCCCCACTTGTAGCGCGGCTGGTCCACGGCGGGGCGCACGCGCACCAGGTCCCCGGGCTGCAGCGGGGCGCCGGGCGCAGGCGGCGGCGCGGGAGCCGCGGGCGGCGCGGCCGGCGCGGGGCCCAGCAGCTCCACGTGCACGAAGCGCACCCAGTACATGGAGCCGCGCTGGTACCACTCCACCTGACCAAGATCCACACCATTACAATGCAGCTAGTTGTTTGTTTTTGTTTCACCTTTCTTCCCGTGTCGGGTTGTGGTCCCGTGGTTGGTGTAGACTCTTAAGAGAGAGTTTCTCTGTTCGAACCCACTCTACCACCTGTTTCTAATAATGATCCGCTTAGGCTCAAAGAAACAGTATGAAATTGAAATATTTGTGTAAATAACAAACTTGGACTTCCACAGTTCTCTGTTGGACGCGACTCTCTTCCAGTGTTACTTTCTTAATGTTATTGGAGGTGCGTGAATGGTAGTGACACATAGTGCTGTTTGTATGCTGGTGTAGTGATTGTCCTGACGAAGGGACGGGTACGTCTCAAAACCGGTAGGCTAAAACCGTGGCAGAGGGCGACAGGTTGTTGCCGAAACTAGTTGGTTGTTAGTAAAAATGTGAGTGGATCAAAAAACTTTTTTTATTTCTCATTTATTTCTCAAATAATATATCATAATGATCCACAAAGTTAATGCTTTCAATATTCAAAACATAAAATTGTGGCGATTGATACTATGCTAACATTACTTATATTTTGTCAAAAAAGTTTTTAAAAAATTACTACAAATCACAAAATAAATAGTATAAATTTTAAAAATATAAAAATATTATAATAATAATAAATACATATTTGTTTGCACTTCACTTCTCACCATGATGTGGATTCATATCTATCGTATCTTATCGTGTATATCTCACCTGCAGGTTGAGGTCGTGCAGTCCTTCCCTGTCCACTCTCACTATACGGCCCAGGTCACCTAACCTCACCTGAAAATACCACACTTTCAGTATTTACACACTAATTAAGGGCATTTTTTTATACTCCAGACAGTATGAAGGCTGTCCGCAGATCGGATTTATACTCAGTGAAGACTAAATGTCAACCCCTCATGTCTCTTCTTCTAACCCCGAGGATTCCGACGCCCCGGAAGGCCGCTGACGAACATTCACCGACTATACTCAGCAGAACTTCGAGACGCCGGACTGACCTGGGAGGAAGCCAAGGAGATGGCGCGTGACAGAGTGACTTGGAGACGTCTCGTGTTGGCCATATGCTCCACCTAGGGAGCGAACATGGAAAGAAGAAGAATACAATGCCTGCATTGCTCCTATTCTCTTATACAGCTGTGAAACATGGCACCTTACAAGGGCCCAGAGCAGCCGTGTACTTAGCTGTGAGAATAGGTGTCTGCAAAGGCGTGCGGTGGTTTGACTGTGTGAATGAAGAGATAAGGCGTAGGGCACAGCAAATCTTGGTCCCAACTGTCGTAAAGGCGATTCAGTTGGCTTGGCCATGTACTCCGCATGGCGACATCAAGCTTGCCTCTTTTACAAGGCATAAGATTCGCGCCGCCCAGGATGACCACTGCTGACAATTCATCGGCAGTTCTCGTCTGAACTTCGGGATGCCGACCTGACTTGGGAGGATGCAAGGGAGCTGGCGGCCGACAGAAGAGTCTGGAGATGGTTTGCGGATTCCATATAGGGAGCGGATATGGTTGAATAAATAATAATAACCATCAAGGGTTAAAAAATCTCATTAATTGATTCCCCAGTCACAGTGGTTATTTTATTAATTTTATATCAATTTTCTAACAACGAAGTTCTGGTTCAGACCCTTATGTATGGAAGCGAAGCATGGAGTTGGCATAAGAAGGGTAAAAGCAGACTGAATGCAGTCGAAATGCGATCCCTCATTCGAACGTGTGGCAAAACGATGTTTGATAGATGTTCGAATGATGAAATAAGGAAAGAACGTAAGGCTGAGATAAGCATTATTGATAAAATTAAGAAAGGTGTGTTGAGATGGTTCGGACATGTGGAACGTATGAGTGAAGAAAGAACGATTAAACAAATTTATGAGGCGAATGTAGTTGGAAAAAGAAGCAGAGGAAGACCGAGGAAAACTTGGCGCAATCAAGTATGTTAGATACTTGAAGGGGCCGGGTCAGGAGTCGTAATAATCGTTGGGTATGTATGAGGAGATGAAAAGAATGTTTGCAAAGACAGTGGTGTGGCGTTGGATTCTCTCTGCCTACCCCTGCGGAGAAGCGGCGTGATGGTTGGTTAGTTAGTTAGTTAGTTAATTTTATTTGAGAATTAAAATGCTAGTAAAATGGCAGTTTCAAACCTCTTCGTAAGCCTTGCAGCAGCGGACGGGTTGACCGGGGCGCGCTTTCTCCGACACGTAGCGGGCGTACTCGTCATCGCTGGGGAAGTCCGACCGGCGCTTCAGCTGGTTGGCGACCTGAGGCGACACAGCACAGTTCATTAACAACACGCCCAGCCAGATCACTCGCAGAGCCACAAGATCCTCCCGCCGTACTTACCACAACTTCAGAAGGGGTGTCCGATTCATTGTCGCTGACCAAGTCGTCACACGGGTGCTCCAGGAGCCAGCTCACTACGCGCACAATTGTGTTGTGGTCAGTCTGCAGGTGGGGGTCGCAATCTAGGGACAATATTTCCAATTATAATATATTAACCATATCCGCTCCCTAGGTGGAGCATATGGAGTCCACAAACTGTCTCCAGGCTTTTCTGTCGGCTGCCAGCTTCCTTGCATCCTCCCAAGTCAGATCCGCGTCCCGAAGTTCTGACGAGAACTGCCGACGAATTGTCAGCAGTGGTCGTCCTGGGCGGCGCGAACCTGATGCCTTGTAAAAGAGGCAAGCTTGATGGCGGCTCTCAGGAGGCATGCGGAGTACATGGCCGAGCCAACTGAATCGCCTTTTCTTGACGACAGTTGTGACCAAGATTTGCTTATCTCTTCATTCCTCACAAAGTCAAACCACCGCACGCCTGAGATTCTCCGCAAACACCTATTCTCAAAGCTTGGTACACGGCTGCTCTGGGCCCTTGTAGGGTGCCATGTTTCACAGCCGTATAAGAGAACAAAAAAATTATAATATGCTATAGGTTAAACCTCTCGACTAGTAAAATGATGCGGTGATCATGACATTTCCAAACTTTCTTAATTTAATCTGGAAGTATTCGAGAAATACTCCACAACAAATCCTTTTTCTTCTTCTAACCCTTATCCGCACCCAATGGTGCATAGGGCACTGCATCGTAGCGACGCAGTGTTATCTTGATTGTTAATTGCATGAAGGCAAGGTGATCAGCCCAGCGCTTCTTGTACCACTCAAGGGTGATATTAAATAAATATGAGAGTGAAAATTGGCCATATTTATTTTGACCCCCCTGGGAATCGAACCCGGAACCACCAGCGCGGTAGCCAAACGCGCTGACCACTGCGCTACGGAGGTGGACAAACAATAAACCCACTATGCCCCAAACGTGGGACCACACGCTACCTAACTTGCTATTTTATAGGCGGTACGCAAGAAGAGGTTAATACAACCTCCCTTATATTATCTTCTTACTCCTCATTACTGACAGTTGTGACCCTTGTGGAAGCAATGACTCTTCTTCAGTTATCCCTTGACTGCACTGCACATAGCGCTCCAACCACCGAGGTGCCTGCTGCTGCCTTAACTTGATCAGTCCATCGCATGGGAATCTTCCTCTCTTCCCCTCCAGGCTACCAATCACAACCAGTCGTTCCAGGCTATCATCATTACCAGGCACAACGTTTCCAAAAAACTGAAGAATCTGTCCTGTACAGGCATTGGCCATTCATCTGTATAGAAATACTAAAGTATTTCTTATCTAATTTCTCACCCAAGCTACCACAAAGAAGATTGAAGCATTCCAAATGTGGCGCTGTTGCAGAATGTATACGGCTGTCCAAACTTAAAACACTGTAAGTGACATTTTGTAGTACGTTTTTTTTGCATTTTTGGACCAAGTAAAATCTACTTACTAAGTAAAAAAAACGTACTACAAAAAAATTGTCCCTTACTGTGTTTTGAATTTGGACAGCCGTATACTGTGTATTTATTAAAAGGGCGTTTCAGTCGCCATTTGCCAACTCACCGAGAGCCTTGACGCTGGCCTCAACGTCCTTCTGTGGGAAGCCCATCTCTATTAGCAGCCGGACAAGAGGTGGCGGCGGAGGCTGCCCGTCGTCTTCAACATTCAGGATGGCTGTTATACGGACAGGCAAACATTTAATTTTGATATTTTGAAAGGTATTGTATATGTATTAGTATTTGAGGACGTTTCAAGTAAAAAATGCAACGCTTCTAGATTACCTTCAATAAATGGCTGAACCATTACTATTTATATATATTATTTTGAGAAATAAAAAGACTTTGTTTTTTGATCCACTCACATTGTTATTAACAACCAACTAGTTTCAGCAACAACCTGTTGCACTCTTCAGGGCTTAATTTAATTTATGAGTGGATAAAAAATCGTGGCAGAGGGCAACAGGTTGTTGCCGAAACTAGTTGGTTGTTAATAAAAATGTGAGTGGATCAAAAAACTAAGTCTTTTTACTTCTCAAAATAATACATCAATAAGATCCACAAAGCTTTCAATATTCAAAACATTACTATTTATCCCTGGAACTATAATATAACTATTCATCATATCATCTGTTCCTTATTTCAATTTTCAAAAAATCTGAATTTTATTTTATTAAATTTTTAATTGGCAAACACCACATTCCCTTAAATTCCATTGTGACACATCGCATGATGAAATTTTAAAATAATAACCTTCAATGGTAGAAGCGGGGACGTCTCCCACGGGAGTTGTGGCTTCGACGACTTCCTGGATATCGTCAGTAATGTCCTGTCCCTGCTCCAAGTCCTGGTCTGCTAGTTCTGAAAATACCACAGTGTATCTAGTACATCATCTTCTAAGGTGCGTTGGCCACTGTATCATATCGAGGCAGTGTAATCTTCATCGTTAATTACACAAAGGCAAGGTGATCCTGTGTGTGTGTGTGTGTGTGTGTGTGTGTGTGTGTGTGTGTGTGTGTGTGTGAGTGAGTGAGTGAGTGAGTGAGTGAGTGAGTGAGTGAGTGAGTGAGTGAGTGAGTGAGTGAGTGAGTGAGTGAGTGAGTGAGAGTGAGTGAGGGAGAGTGAGAGAGTGAGTGAGTGAGTGAGTGATTGAGTGACTGAGTGAGTGAGAGAGAGAGAGAGAGAGTGAGTGAGAGAGTGAGAGAGTGAGTGAGTGAGTGAGTGAGTATGTGCGTGTGTGCGTGCAACTTCAACTATGGTCAATAAGAGCAACATTTAGAAATATTCACATTTTTCCCGTTTTTAAATAATATTTTCATATGGTGTACAAAGTACATATCATCGTTGCACGCGGTTTTTTAGCACCATAAGGGAAAGGTTAATATAGTATTACGCTTGTTTGTTTGATATAGTATTGTTATTAGTTTATTTTACACAGTATTTAGCGAGTAGTTTGGGATTTACTACCGTTCTGCATGGCGAGGTGCTCGGTGAGCGTGTGCAGGGCGTGCTTGATGGCGGACAGCGAGTGGGCGCTGCGCAGCGGGCTGGGGCGCGTGGCGAGCCACAGCAGGCGCCGCACCACCAGCCCCGGTTCCGACAGGGCTGCAAACATAAAAACACAATCCATGTCATCAAAAGAATCTCCCAAAACGAAGCAGCGTTTTGAAAAGGGTTTTTTTTTAAGGTGGAGACTGACCGGAGCATTTCGTCGTAACATCGCTCGCGGCGAGCATCACCGAGGATCCGAAACTATGGATGGAGCGCTCGGTTCGCTGTACTGACCGCCTGAATGCTCGCATCGTAACGTGTTACGTTACGACGAAATGTGGAGGTCAGTCTCCACCTTTAGATGTTTGGTTTTTAAACCGGCAACATTGTTTCTATAATAATAATAATAAAACCCTTATCCGCACCCCAATGGTGCATAGGGCACTGCGTCATATAAACGCAGTGTTATCTTGATCGTTTACACATGAAGGAAAGGTGATCAGCCCTCCGCTTCAGGTACCAGTCCAGGGTAATGTTGAATAAATATGACAGTGAAAAAATCACTTATATTTATTTTACTCCCCTTGGGAATCGAACCCTGGACCTCCAGAACGGTAGCCGAGCGTGCTGACCATTACACTACGGAGGCGGACAAATTGCGGACATTGTTTCTACAGACTGGTAATTTAACAGTTGACAGTTGATTTGCAGGCAGTTGCCATTTGCCAGACTGAATGGCCATTATGCACGACGTAGGTTCGGTGAATGGGCCGAAAACAATTTTCAGCTTGATCCCCTTTTTCAAAACAAAATTTACTCACCCATCAGGCACATTTTTGGTTCAATGGCTATGTCAATAAGCAGAATTGCCAAATTTGGAGTGGAGAAAACTCAAAAGCCTTTGTCGAGACGTCTTTAAATCCATTAAAAGTCACTGTTTGGTGTGCTTTATGGCCAGGTGGAATCATTGGACCATATTTCTTTAAAGATGATGCTGGCCAGAATGTTACGGTCAATAGAGAGCGCTACAGAACCATAATTACTGACTTCTTCGTACGTCAGTTGAATGCTATTGTGTGACAGAGCTGTGGTTTCAACAAGATGGCGCAACATGCCACACGGCGGGTGCCACCATCAATTTATTGCAGGAAATCTGAATTTGTATATCTCTAAAAAAGAAACCTAAATAATGCCATGCGGGAAGCAGACCTGTTTCGGCGGGTTCGGGAAGAGACAGCACCGCCCGCAGCCTGTCCTGGTTGGAGAGGAGACAGCTGGAGGCTCGCAGCGCCAGCAGTTCCAGCTGCTGGCAGCGCAAGGTGGCCATATCACAACCTGCAACATGAGGGGATGGATAAAATTTGTGGGCCATTTTATGCACATACATCTTTTTGCTGTATTTAAAAATGTTACTTTATGAAATTTCAAATATTACTGCCCAAGATTCTATTATTTTTAGATTTGAGTTTTGCACTAACATTTCTTGGTGGAACTGAATATACAATAGTTGTTGTTTTCATTTGTACCAGTATAAACTGATATTTTTTATCTAATTTTTTAATTTTTTATTTAATATAGTTACATTTTTCAGTACAACATAATACAATTTCTAAATATTTATACATATGGCAAACTTATAGTTAATATATAATAAATAAATAAAAAACATACCTCCAGAAGTTTTTCTATCCACTTATTCTTTTCAGTTTCATACACATTGCAAATTTTTTTTTAGTTTCTTCATTTAAAAAAAACTTTTTCATATTTTACAACATTATTTCATTTCTTTATAAGACTGAATTGTTTAGAAAACTAAAAAAAAACTAACTAACCATCACGCCGCTTCCCCGCAGGGGTAGGCAGAGAGAATAGAGCGCCACACCACTCTGTCCTTGCAAACATTCTTCGCCTCTTCCACGTTCATGCATCTCCTCATACATACCCGCCGATTGTTACGACTCCTAACCTGACCACTTTCAAGTATTTGGCATACCTGATCGTGCCATGTTTTTCTCGGTCTTCCTCTGCTTCTTTTCCCGCTAACATTCGCCTCATAAATTTGTTTTACCGTTCTTTCCTCACTCATTCGTTCTACATGTCCAAACCATCTCAACACACCTTTCTTAATTTTATCGATAATGCTTATCTCAGCTTTGCATTCTTTCCTTATTTCACTATTCGCACATCTATCATACATCGTTTTGTTACACATTCTTCTGAGAGATCGCATTTCGACTGCATTCAGTCTACTTTCATCCTTCTTTTGCCAACTCCATGTTTCACTTCCATACATTAGAGTTGGAACCAGTACTCCGTTGTGCACTGCCAGTTTAGCTTCCGCTGATAGGTTTTATTTGCTATAACTGATTTCAGTGCACCGTTCACTTTGTTCCCAGCATTCACTCTCCTTTCTATATCTTTATCAATCTTTCCATCCCTAGAAAACATACTACCTAAATACACGAAATCATCTACCTGTTCCAGAATCTCTCCGTTTACCAATATTTCACATTCAGATCTGCATTCTTCTCTTTCAAAAACCATAATCTTAGATTTGCTAACATTCATCAATAAGTCACTTTCCTTGCACACATTATACACTTTAGTCACCAACGCCTGCAGGTCTTCTCTGCTATCGGCAAGAAGAACAGCATCGTCAGCATACAAAAGGCAACAGACAGTCAAATTATTCATTCTGGCTCCAACATTTAAATCTTTCAGTTCTTTCATGCAATTATCCATGTATAGGTTAAACAGCCACGGTGACATTACACATCCCTGCTTAACACCTTTAGAGATGCTAAGCCAGGATGAAAATGAACCACTTACCCTTATGCATGCAGTGCTATCCTCGTACAAGGATGCTATGCCTTGGATAAGTTTACTGCTTACCCCATACTCAGATAACACCTTCCATAGCTTCGTTCTATTGTTTAGACAACTAATAAATATATTTTTGCTTGTAATTTAAATTGAATTAAACCAAATTTTGCAAGCAGAATATATTGTATCATTTACTATAATAATCGCCGATTTTCATCACTGAACCGGTTATTAGTGATCTGTGAAGTCACGTAGTGTCGGAGCCACTAGCGTTGCGAGGGCACTCACCCAGCGGGGGCTCGCTGCCGGCCAGGACGGGAAGGGGGCGCGAGAGGATGGTGGCCCAGCCCTGCAACTCCTGGGGGCCCCCGGACAGCTGCCACACCTCAAACTGCTTCTCAATCGACTGCACATTCTCTATCTCCGTCTGGAAGGCAGATAAACAAACTAATAACTATGTGGATCGGGTCACATACATACGGGCGGACATTTGAATTTGGACATAGCAAAGATCCTGAATGCACCAGAATCCTGACAGTTGGAGTGACAAATGCGAGAGGGTACCTTGACGGGAGTGTCTGCGCCCCGGTGCTGCACGAGCAGGCGCGGCGCGGCCACCCGCAGCACGGTGGCGGGCTTGCCGCCCTCCGACACCTGCTGCCCCGTGTGCGGCCGCTCTTCCGCGCCGCCCATCACGGCCAGGGCCCCGCCTGCAAGGAATTTTTACATATAGTCATATAGTTTTCTATCTCCTTAAACGCGTAGAGATAAAGAGCAAGGTAAATCCAAGATCTGCAGTGTAATGGTTAGCACGCTCGGCTACCATTCTGGAGGTCCCGGGTTTGATTCCCAGGAGTGGGGGTCAAATAAATATAAGTGATTTTTTCACTCCAATTCAATATTCAATATTACTCGCGTGTCGAAATAATCGGTGGGTATGTCCGCCTCCGTAGTGTAATGGTCAGCACGCTCAGCTACCGTTCTGGAGGTTCCGGGTTTGATTCCCAGGAGTGGGGGTCAAATAAATATAAGTGATTTTTTCAATATTTATTCAATATTACTCGCGTGTCGAAATAATCGGTGGGTATGTCCGCCTCCGTAGTGTAATGGTCAGCACGCTCAGCTACCGTTCTGGAGGTTCCGGGTTTGATTCCCAGGAGTGGGGGTCAAATAAATATAAGTGATTTTTTCAATATTTATTCAATATTACTCGCGTGTCGAAATAATCGGTGGGTATGTCCGCCTCCGTAGTGTAATGGTCAGCACGCTCGGCTACCGTTCTGGAAGTCCCGGGTTTGATTCCCAGGAGGGGGGGTCAAATAAATATAAGTGATTTTTTCACTCCAAGATTTATTCAATATTACTCTGGACTGGTACCTGAAGCAGAGGGCTGATCACTTTTCTTTCATGTGTTAACCATCAAGATACCACTGTGTTTACATGATGCAGTCCCCTATGTACCATTGGGGTGGGATAAGGGTTTGAAGAATGAAGAAGAAAACCAAGATCATGATCTTAGATCGATTTAATAAGTCAGAAACTCCGTCAAAGGTCTAAAGATAATAACGAACGTCTTGCGAACGAGAGATCAGACCAACACCAAGATAAAGCTTGTCAAGAGTTTGGTCCACTCCATTTTTCTCTTTGCTGCTGATGGACTATAAAAGCAGCAAAAAGGAGAAAAATTGCCGTTTTTGAAATGTGGTGTTGGAGGCGCATGCTCCGAACCGCATGAACAGCTATGATGACTGATCAAGTTAAGGCAGCAGTAGGCACCTCGGTGGTTGGAGCGCTACGTGCAGCGCAGTCAAGGGATAACTGGAGAACAGTCATTGCTTCCACAAAAGTCACAACCCTCTGTAATAAGGATTAAGACGGAGAAGAAGCGAGTTTTCAGTAAAAGGGTTAATAACCTCCGAGATGAAGACTCTCCGATCCATAACCGGAAACACATTGTGAGACCGAGTAAGAAATACCGACATTCGAAGAATGTGTAAGGCAGGGGATATCGTGAGGTGGGGACGACAACGAAGGCGATACTGGAAGGAACAGAATGTCAGAAGACAGACTTCCACGTATCGCCCTCCAAGGCAACCCTGAAGGACGCAGACCCCCAGGCGGAAGAAAAGATGGAAAGACAGCTGGGAGTCAACATCCCAAGAGCGACATGCGGAGGCACAAACAGATCCCTAGGATCTACAAAAAGAAGAAGAACAAGAAGGTTATTCATGGGTAGAATGGTGAATGTTACACGTCCATAATATCACTAAAACAAGACTATGATCGTAATTCTTGTGAATGCTCAGACATTTATATTCTTCCATTGTAGAGTATCGAAATGACGCAGTGTGAACTCTTTATTTTTATAAAAACAGGGTAATCAATCTTGCTCAGATCTTTAAATATAAATATACTTTTTTTAATATTGAAAGCATCAACTTTGTGGATCAAAGTGATATATTATTTTTAAAAATATATAGACTTTGTTTTTTAATCTACTCAAATGATGTGAGTGGATAAAAAAAGTCTTTTTATTTCTCACAATAGAGTCACAATAGAGTCTGGTCAGTAAGGGCAGGAATCATGTATATAGTTAGTTACCAATCAGGCAGAGGTCGTCGGTGGGCGCGTCCTGCTGCACCGGCCGCGGTTCGTCGGGGAGGCAGGGCTCGGAGGGGGGCGAGGGCGGGGAGGGGGGCGTCTCGGGGGTGGAAGCGTCCCCCCCTCCCGCCGTGTAGGTCTGCCACTCAGAAGAGGTCATCTGAAACCAGAACCGATGAAGGTGATTTCACACTCTCCTCGTCATTCAACATCACTTTGCGTAATAATAATATTATAATAATAAAACCTTTATCAACACCCCAATGGTGCATAGGGCACTGCTTCATATAAACGCAGTGTTATCTTGATATTGCAGTGGAAAAATCACATATTTTTTGACCCCCTCTGGGAATCGAACCCGGGACGTCCTACACTACGGGGGCGGACGAATATGTACAAAATAAGCAAAGTAAATAATAAATACAACTTCCAACTAAAAAAAAGTCATATGCAAAGTGAATTTAACCGCTTTACTTTTTTATTTTTTACAAAAATGTTAATAATATCAGTATGTATATAACCACTCACTCACATTGGGTGATTCGGTTATATATGTACTAATATTATTAACTAATTATAATATAATAATAAATAAAACCCTTATCAGCACCCCAATGGTGCATAGGGCACTGCGTCATATAAACGCAGTGTTATCTTGATCGTTTACACATGAAGGAAAGGTGATCAGCCCTCCGCTTCAGGTACCAGTCCAGGGTAATATTGAATAAATATGACGGTGAAAAAAATCACTTATATTTATTTTACCCCCCTTGGGAATCGAACCCGGGAACCCGGGAACGGTAGCCGAGCGTGCTGACCATTACACTACGGAGGCGGACAAAATTATAATATAAAAAAATAATATTAAAAATGACTAACCACAAAGTAAATGCTTTAAATATTAATAATACTGAGAATAAATGCTGTTTTATTTAAATCTGTGCTGGCAAGAGGAAGGATAATCTAGTGTGGGCCAATCAGGAACTTCTCTGCATTTGCTCACTGCTGGGAGAAACCCTTGTAAAATATTAAGAATATTAACAGCTTTTTCTTTCCATTCTGACCTAATTGGATTTTTTTACGAGATAGCGATGGCGCTACAATCGCACACCTGCATGACAGAGCAAGATTTACAAGGACAGTGGGCTGACCTGGTTGGCGGCGCGGTGCAGGCAGTCCTGCAGCAGCGGGGCGAGCGCGGGCGCCCAGCGCGGCGCGGCCAGCAGCGCGCGCAGCAGGCGCACCAGCGCGGCCGCCACCGCGCCCGACCCGGACGCCGTGAGCAGCGCGTGCGCGCGGCTGTCCAGCCCGCCGCTACTGTCCGACACCTCGCCCACTGAGGAACGACAAGGACCGTTAACCGGTTAACTGCCAAGAGCGTCTTAAGACGCATAATTTTCTGCGAACGGAGCACCGCTCATACAAAAATTACGTCTTAAGACGCGTCGTTTTAAATGAGCTTTTAGTAAAGAAAATCAATTATTTAAAATGTACATATTGAACGCATAGTGACATCTATTGAGAATAACTTTGCGTACTTAGAATTGAAACAGAATTTATATTATTTTTTGACATCTCATCAAAGATGAAGAAGAATATGGAAGTCTGGGCATTTACGGGGCTGACGACTGTCATCGGCTGGTTTAAGTGGCCACTTTACACAAGTGTAACATTCACCAATTCTACCCATTATTGACAACCACACTACTCAAATTCTTGGAAGTTCTATATATATGAACCAATTTAGAAACCTTGTTCTTGAATCACTAGAACTTCACTAGAGACATCTATTGGTGAGATGTAAAGAAGCTTTTTTATTAAGCAGAAACTCTTATAAAGTAAAGTAAAGTAAAGTAAAGTAAAGTGGCCACTTAAACCAGCCGATGACGGTCGTCAGCCCCGTAAATGCCCAGACTTCCATATTCTTCTTCATCTTTGATGAGATGTCAAAAAATAATATGAAAATATCTCCTGTAATTGGAGATAATCCAGATTTTGTGAACAAGTATTTGGACACACTCAAAATGTTGTAAATAAATAATCTGGTCAAATTATAAGCTTAATAATAAAAATGAAAATGGTATTTTCTGGCGTTTCTCATGTGTGTGATTATAATCCAGGATTCGGACCTCACATACTAATATAAGAGTTTCTGCTTAATAAAAAAGCTTCTTTACATCTCACCAATAGATGTCTCTAGTGATTCAAGAACAAGGTTTCTAAATTGGTTCATATATATAGAACTTCCAAGAATTTGAGTAGTGTGGTTGTCAATAATGGGTAGAATTGGTGAATGTTACACGTGTGTAAAGTGGCCACTTAAACCAGCCGATGACGGTCGTCAGCCCCGTAAATGCCCAGACTTCCATGTTCTTCTTCATCTTTGATGAGATGTCAAAAAATAATATGAAAATAACTCCTGTAATTGGAGATAATCCAGATTTTGTGAACAAGTATTTGGACACACTCAAAATGTTGAAACAGAATTTGTTTTTTACAACTTTTAACGTAAATTAAAGAGAACTTTGTCGTCGAATCAACTAATGGCACTCAGGGTTGTCCAATAATCCCCGAGTTGCCGTCACTGCCAGACTAATTGAAAATAAATAAATCTTTCTTGGATTCATTTTGCACAAGGCGGGAATCGAATCCGCGCCAGTATTGCAGTCGAGCGTCTACCCAACTATGCCATGGCGCCTGTCTTTGTGGGGAGTTACCCATGAGCGGAGGCAGGGGGTCCGCCTCCGGGGGCACGGGCGACAGCAGGCGCCTCCCTACCAGCGACACCAGCCGAGACAGCAGCTCCAGCTGTCCCTCTCGCTCCATGGGCGGGTGAGACGGCAGCACCCGCTGCAGGAGCTCGCACACTTGCACCTGGGGAACAAACGGGGCAAATAATTCATTGCAAACTCATTAACTAACTAACCATCACGCCGCTTCCCCGAAGGAGTAGGCAGAGAGAACTTTGCAAACATTCTTCGCCTCTTCCACGTTCATGCATCTCCTCATACATACCCGCCGATTGTTACAACTCCTAATCCGACCACTTTCAAGTATTTGGCATACCCGATCGTGCCATGTTTTTCTCGGTCTTCCTCTACTTCTTTTCCCAATTACATTCGCCTCATAAATTTGTTTTACCGTTCTTTCCTTACTCATTCGTTCTACATGTCCAAACCATCTCAACACACCTTTCTTAATTTTATCGATAACGCTTTTTTCAGCTTTGCATTCCTTCCTTATTTCACTATTCGAACATCTATCATACATCGTTTTGTCGCACATCCTTCTGAGAGATGGCATTTCGACTGCATCCAGTCTACTTTCATCCTTCTTTTGCCAACTCCATGTTTCACTTTCATACATTAGAGTTGGTTGGCGTCTGTGTGTTGTGGGAAATGGCACCAACCTGCATGAAGACCGAGTCCTGCGTCAGGGCCTCGTCGGTGGCCTCCAGGATGGACAGCGTCAGCTTGAGCCAGGCCGGCGAGCACAGCGCCACCCGCATCTCCTCGCTCACAGCCATATCTAGGAATGACCAAATAAACATATGAAATACCACTTATTTTAAAGGAGTTTTACATGGTTTCCTCCCAGCAATGAGCAAATGCAAAGAATTTATTATTAGATTAAAACCAATATTTTTAGCTTTTCCACTTTTTTTTATTTGACCAGCGACCGGGTTTCGTCAATGATGTCGGTAACGACCAGTCTGATGATGTCGGTAACGACGAAACCCGGTTGCTGGTCAAATAAAAAAAAGTGGAAAAGCTAAAAATATTGGTTTTAATCTAATAATATATTAAAAATGCAATTCCATCACGAAGTGTCAGTGGATAATATAAATCTATAAAATGCAAAGAAGTTCCTGATTGGCCCACACTAGATAATCTTTCCTGTTGGCAACGCAGATTTAAATGAAACAGCATTTTTTTGAGAGTGAATGCTGGGAACAGAGTGAATGGTGCACTAAAATCAGTTTTAGCAAATAAAAATCTATCAGCGGAAGCTAAACTGGCAGTACACAATGGAGTTCTGGTTCCAACCCTTATGTATGGAAGCGGAGCATGGAGTTGGCAAAAGAAGGATGAAAGCAGACTGAATGCAGTTGAAATGCGATCCCTCAGACGAATGTGTGGCAAAACGATGTTTGATAGATGTTCGAATGATGAAATAAGGAAAGAATGTAAGGCTGAGATAAGCATTATCGATAAAATTAAGAAAGGTGTGTTGAGATGGTTTGGACATGTGGAGCGTATGAGTGAAGAAAGAACGGTTAAACAAATTTATGAGGCGAATGTAGTTGGAAAAAGAAGCAGAGGACGACCGAGGAAAACTTGGAACAATCAGGTACGTCAAATACTTGAAAGCGGCCGGGTCAGGAGTCGTAATAATCGTCAGGTATGTATGAGGAGATGCATGAATGTAGAAGAGGCAAAGAATGTTTGCAAAGACAGAGTGGTGTGGCGTTTGATTCTCTCTGCCTACCCCGCGGGGAAGCGGCGTGATGGTTAGTTAGTTAGTTTAGTTAGCATTTTTTTCATCATCTGTTCAACGGTTCTATTGTTTACAACTAATTTGTATATAACTGGACTCTTTGATATGTCATGCTTTTAGTTTTGTCAATGGATATAATCACGTTGAACTTTTCCCATGTCAAGTGGAAGCTTGAGAAGCATTCTTTGGAGGTCGAACATATAAACAGAATATAAACATATAATATAAGAGTTTCTGCTTAATAAAAAAGCTTCTTTACATCTCACCAATAGATGTCTCTAGGAAGTTCTAGTGATTCAAGAACAAAGTTTCTAAATTGGTTCATATATATAGAACTTCCAAGAATTTGAGTAGTGTGGTTGTCAATAATGGGTAGAATTGGTAAATGTTACACGTGTGTAAAGTGATCACTTAAACCAGCCTATGACGGTCGTCAGCCCCGTAAATGCCCAGACTTCCATATTCTTCTTCATCTTTGATGAGATGTCAAAAAATAATATAAACAGAATGTCAAGGCAACCCTGAAGGACGCAGACCCCCAGGCAGACCTCCGAAAAGGTGGAAAGACAGCTGGGAGTCAACATCCCAAGAGCGACATGCGGATGCACAAACAGATCCCTAGGATCCCTAAGAAAACCAACAGAATATTTACAAAAACGAATTATAAAAGTATAAAAATTGATGTCCGACTTTCTCTGGGGAGTGGGTTCTTTAATCCATGTTCATGTCCATTAAATCCATGTATTATGAAGATAGAAAATATGTTGAAATAATTTAATAATAAAAAAAAACACCTTTTCGAAATATTTTTCAACTATGACAAAATTACACAGAAATATCCACAGATGTCATTGCTATACAAGTTACATCATACCAACTGACAGACGGACTTGGGCGTTCATTAACGTCCATACTGCTTTAAGGAAAATTCGCACTGACCTTCATTTACATCCATACTCCCGGACAGGTTAAAAGAAACATTATTGATGTGTATTTCATTAAGCATTACATTGTACATATCGCAGGCTCCATTTAAAAATGAATTTGGGTAATTACTGAGAGAATGTTGCTTGAGAACATTGCATCGGGAACATTGTCTGCATCCGTGGTGTAATGGTAAGCACGCTAGGCTAGGCTATAAGAAGAAGAAGAAGAAGCATTTTTTTAGTTAGAAGAAACAAAAAATCCACTAGTTGATCTATAAACCTTGTACATAATAAGCGAGATAAATAATAAATGGAACTCCATTCTAAAAAAAATAAAATAAAAGACAAACGCACTAATACTCATACTCATGCGACAGACTGTGACATTTGGGACACAAATTTGTGGAAGAGAATAATATTTCTATACGAAAAATAGTAAAAGTTTATTTGACTTACTTTTGACGATGGCCACGGCGGCCCAGTCGTCGAGCAGGCCGCGCACGAGGCGCAGGTCGCGGCGCCGCGGGTCCGGCGGCGCCAGCAGGCGGTGCAGCAGGCTCGCGGCCAGGCGCGTGGCGCCCACGCCGCCCCCGGCCGCCGCCAGCAGCAGCGCCAGCGCCAGCCACAGGCTCTGCTGCCGCACGCTCGGGCCCCCGCCCCACTCCTCGCCGCCCGAGGACAGCTGCAGGTCCACCGCTGGGGGAGAAGGATGGACTTGTTGATTCTATTACTACACTTTGGGTATTTCTACCTGACTGTGCTTATCTGCGGGATGGGTAGTTCTACCGTACATGGACTGCACATCAACCACTTAACTAACTAACCATAACACTACACCACTCTGTCTTTGCAAACATTCTTCGCCTCTTCCACATTCATGTATAACCGCCGATTATTTCGGCTCCCAACCTGTCGCACTTTACGTACACGCGCACCCAACTTCCTACTGTTTCCGGCGATCTCATTTTAGCTGCACGCGAGTTATCGTTCAGGGCGGTTGTGTCGCTACGCTAACTATAGCGGCTACCCACAATGATTTTTTTTTCTCTCTTTTAGGTACTTACCAGAGCTAACATTACAAAATTGATACATTTTAACTTCAAGTATGTTCAATAAAAGCAACATTTACGAATATTTACATTTTTCCCGTTTTTAAATCACATTTTCATATGGTGTACAAAATACATACCATCATTGCACGCGGTTTTTATAGCACCATAATAATAATAAAATAATAAAACCCTTATACGCACCCCAATGGTGCATAGGGCACTGCGTCATATAAACGCAGTGTTATCTTGATCGTTTACGCATGAGGGAAAGGTGATCAGCCCTCCGCTTCAGGTACCAGTCCAGGGTAATATTGAATAAATACAACAGTGAAAAAATCACTTATATTTATTTTACCCCCCTTGGGAATCGAACCCGGGACCTACAGAACGGTAGCAGAGCGTGCTGACCATTACACTACGGAAGCGGACCATATAGCACCATAAGCGAAAGGTTAATATAGTATTTAGCTTGTTTGATTGATATAGTATTATTATTCGTTTGTTTTAGACAGTACATATTTAGGGAGTACTTTAGGATTCACTACCGTTCTGCATGGCAAGGTGCAGTTTTTAAAATTGAAATTGTCAACAGTGCATTTTACTTCAAAAATAGTACAGACGCTCCTATACATTCCAACATTTGACTTTGGTACATTCTTTGAGCGTCATTATTTATTCATTCAGAGCTTTTGTCCAATGAATACCTAATTTAATGAAAAAAAAGGTTGAAGTCATAAAGAATTTAACAATAAAACATGAATGAAGCCTTTGTGGATCTTGTAAAATTTATGGCTATCATGGGTAATCTATAAATGACAAGAAGGGCTAATAAAGATGAAGTAAGGCAGGCTAGTCACCTCTGTCGGGGGTGAGGGGGGCGCTGGGCGCGGGGCTGGGGGCGCGCGCCAGCTTGAGGTCGTAGCGGTCCTCCTTGCCCATCCGGTAGGAGTTGGTGGCGCCCGTGTCCCACTCCACGCGCACCCACCCGTCCTCGCCCAGCTCGCCCACCACGCGCCCCTCCGACGGCGGCGGCCCGTCCTGCGCCGGGGACAGACCACACAAGCTTAGCAAACACCCTGTGCCAGGACGCGACTTGACCTTGCAAATTTTCCTCAAAAGATATGTTAGGAGTAGTAAGTGAGATATAGTGTAAGTTTAGGAACAAAATGGTTCATATTGGGATAATTTTAACAACCACAGCATTTTTGCTTGTTCAAGTCCAAGGTAAATTACCAATTATTTTTCCCATCAAATTTATTTCAACTCCACATTGCTCACTCCTTTCAACAACGTCATATATAAAAAAAACTTGATTTTTCAGGAGAACGTTTTTAAAGTTTAAAAATATAATACAATGTATTAAAAATAAATATCAAGACATTTACTTAACTTTTTACTGTGCAACAGATCTTTTTAGGGAAAATCTGAAGGTTTTTTCTCCATTTGAAAAATATTTAGTATATTTAAAAAAATAATTAAACAATACCTTTTCTTCAAAATGCAAAAACAACACTTTCTACCCTGTAGCGGGTAAATATTGAGTTAAAAATATGCGTCTTTTGCTGGGATATAGTACATTTTCTGGGCATTTTTGAAAACATGCACAACTGAAAATTGACGATTTTTGATTTATGACGTTCTTGAAAGGAGCGAGCAATGTATTATATACAAATATATTAATGAAACTGAGAAAATGATGAAACAAGGAAGGCAAAGGAAGAAGGATCAAGTAAGGAGTCGAGGAGGAGAGGTAAAGGAAACCAAGAAAGAAGGAAGGTCCCAAGGATAGATAGTAATGTTTCAAGCATGTCTTGTAAGTCATAAAATACATTACAATGATTAAGGAAACACTTGTTTTCATATCACTTGAGTTTTATTAAAGACTACTAGTTTCGGAAGCTAAACTTCCACCGTCGGGTCTGAATAATAACTAAAATAAAAAATATAAAATTGTTCTATAAATAAGGAGAGGGGAAAGTTAGGGGGAGGGGGTAAGTCAAGGGGCGGAGTTTGAAAACAAAGGAAAAATGGAAAGCAAAGGTGAAGAATTTTGAAACAATATATTATTTAATAAATTATTATTAGAATTTAGGTTTTTTTATTTATTAAATTTCATAAAACAAGTGTTTCCTTAATCATTGTAACATGTCTTACCACAAAGTTAATGCCGAAACAATAAATAAAATAAAATATATTCACAACATTTTGAGTGTGTCCAAATACTTTCATAGATTATTATTTATTTTTATTTTTTTCAATACAAATCTGGATTATCTTCATTTAGGGGTATTTACAGGGTTTTTGACCTGTTGTAGTGATCACTTTAAGTGATCACTTTACATACGTGCAACGTGATCACTTAACCAGCCTGTGAGAGGTCATGTGAGAGGTCTTTTTCATCTATGATGATATGTTAAAAATATAATAAAAAGTCATTTGAAAAACCCTAAAGTAGCAGAAAGGAGAAAAATTGACGCATTTGAAATATGGTGTTGGAGGCGCATGCTCATGGACGACTAGACGCACCAACGAGTCCTTTCGCCAGGAGTTGCACAAAACAAAAGGTATCATATATCTTGTTAACCTGATCTCCCCACTTCCAGTCCTTGCCGCGCACGACGCGCGTGCCGATCTTCATGAGCGCGGCGAGGCGCGGGCCCGGCGGGGGCGCCTCGCCCGGGCCGCGGCGCGCGGCGCCCACGCCCTCCTCGGTGAGCGCGCGCGGCGCCCGCGCCCCGCCGCCCGCGCCCGCCAGCGGCGAGGGCAGCGCGCCCGGCAGCCGCGCCAGCACGCCCAGCGCCGCGCTGCACGCGCCCGCCGCCCACGCGCGCCCCGCCGACATGGGCGACGCGGCCGTGCCGCCCGCCAGCGCCATCAGCGAGACCATGAGTCTTCAAACACAATAACAGCGAAATACAGAACTGGTCATGAGAAATGAAAAATATCGTCTTCTCCACCTAATCATACAAGGAAAGATTGAGGGGCGAAGAACTCAAGGACGCCGAAGTACATCATGGCTGAAAAACCTACGATAATGGTTTGGCGGAAGCACCAAATCTCTGTTCCGAGCTGCAGCATTCGTTAGAAGTGGCACAGAAAGAAGAAGACAGAACTAGTCTCCTTATCTGTGGGTTGTGGAGGCATCAGCGTACTGGCTACCTTCATTTCAGCAATCTAGATCTAGCTGACCAACAGAACTAGCTAAAATTCCTTACCACTTCTAGAAACACTTCTAGACACTTCTAGAAACTCAGTTTAGTTTTTTTGTCCGCCTCCATAGTGTAATGGTCAGCACGCTCGGCTACCGTTCTGAAGGTCCCTGGTTCGATTCCCAGAAGGGGGTCAAATGAATATAAGTGATTTTTTCACTCAATATATTTATTTATTCAATATTGCCCTGGACTGGTACCTGAAGCGTAGGGCTGATCACCTTGGCTTTATGCAATTATGATTACCTTGCCTTTATGCAATTAACGACTAATGCATAAAGGCTAGATAACACTGCGTTAGTACAATGCAGTGCCCTATGCACCATTGGGTGCGGATAAAGATTTAAAAAGAATTAAACAAAATTATGAACACACTTCGTACGGGAAAGATATTTCTACCCATTTGGTCGATTGATGCTTTCGGTCTGGGGCCTACTGTTCTAGGCCTCCAGTCAAGCGCTGATAATCCGCTGGTCTGGTGACAGCCCCGAGTGTCTCACCTGGCCCTGTCGGGGTGGTCCCGGGCGAGCTCGTGCGCCGTGTTGTGCGGGTGGGGCAGCGAGGCGTGCGCGCGCAGGCAGCGCGCGGCCCAGCCCGCGAGCTGCGCATGCGCCAGCTGCAGCGCCAGGCGGTGTGGCACGGGCGCCAGCGGCACGTGCTCCAGCGGCACCGTCAGGATGCCCGCCGGGGAGACTGACCCGCCTGGAAGATTGCATTATTTTTAACATTGTTGTAGGGCTTTTGCTTCACTAGTATAAGAAAAGGTAGTCAAAAGAGTACATGTACTAAAATTGAATGAAATTAATTGATATTTTAAGGTATTTCTTCTTCTTCTTTAAGGACTAGGTCCTGTCATTCTCCGGTCCGCTCCTGGGAGGTGGAAGACCAGCTATCCCTCCATCGTTTATGTGATCTTCCTAGGCATTTCTTGGTATGTGAAATCATTCACAAAAGAATATTAACACACATTGTTACAACTTTTGTTTCGCTAGGATGGGGGCAAAAAGTGTACTAAAATTGAATGAAATTAAATGATATTTTAGGGCATTCCTTGGTATGTGAAATCATTCACAAAAGAACTCATTTTTTTATCAACTCTGACCCCAATTATACTCAGACAGTCCGCCGCCTGGCTCTCAGTATACTAATCACAAGTAACCGCAACACCCAATTCCCATCTATACAATGTTTTTTGGTGTCTCTTGCGCTCTATCAAAATTAAACAAATATAACGATTATAACTGTCTCTCGCTCTCTACTAACAGCATACAAAAGACGCTTTAAGCGTTTCCCGTACCGTATAACGGGGCTACTTGAACTTCGATGTGTTACTTAAGCCCAGTACAAAAAAAATAGATCTGTATTTGGTCTACAATAATGAACGTATGGACATGATTCATTGTTTCCCTGACAGGTGACACTTATTGTCACGATACGTTCATTATTGTAAACCAAATACAGATTTAAATCTTTTATTGTACTGGGCTCAAGTAACACATCAAAGTTCAAGTAGCCCCGTACGGTAATCAATGTGTCGAGATACAATTTCAAACGATTTTTATAATTTTCACTACATAGTTTCTAAAATTTTGCTTTGCAAGAGTGGTCCGTCAGGAAGCCAAGAGCTTCTATATCAGATATCCGGGAATGCAGCGGAAATTTTCAACAATACAGGCTGATCGCAAATTGATGTATAGTTACTTTTGTCTCCCAGTATGGCGGGGTGGGCCCCCAGCACCCCGGCCAGCGCCATGTAGTGCACGGGCCGGGACATCCACTGGGAGCCCTCCAGCACCTCCAGGGCGCTCTCGTAGCCCGCCAGGCGGATGTCGGCGCGCCGGATCTGCAAACAGTTATATTTCTATGGTTAATTGCAACTAGGTAAGGCAATCCATCAATAGCCCGCAACTTAATTTTCTTTAACCCTTTCCGGTCCCCCAAAATTAAAAAAAATCTAGGTAGACAGTTACATTCCAATTGGATAAAAATCTTTTGTCCTCTGCTCCACATACTGTTGTAATAGATACGAGTGACAAAAATGTAAGCTTGTAATTTAAATAAATAATAATAATAATGAAAAAAATGTCAAATAACATCCGACATGGGACCTAAGAGGAAAAATCCATGTCGAATGATATTTGACATTGGACCAGTAAGGGTTAATCCCAGGTATCATAACATAATTGAATTTTTTTCTTTAACACTATTTTTGTATTGAAAAAATATATATTTTCATCAAAATAAATATATGGATTTGAAAAAAATAACTTATATAAAGGTAAAAAGTTTAAAAAAAAATTATATTTTTTTTTAAATTTTTTCAAACTCATTATGTATTCATTTGTTTTTTTTTATTTTAATTATTTTGCCCTCGTCTAATTTAAAACGCCTGCAAACCCAATGGTGCATAGGGCACTGTGTTGCATCGATGCAGTGTTATGTTGGTTGTTAATTGGTCTAGGTTTTGACGCCTTACAGTAATACACTCTAGATATCCCTAACGTATGAACTAAGAATCACTATGCCGCTCTTTTTCAACGCACAGCAAGAGGATACATACTTGGTTGCTGTATATAGATGTAAATAAACGCTTCACCTGACAGTACATGGCCGTCCTCAGCACGTCAATGTCGCACCCGTCCTCGGCCATGACGAAGTCTATAATGGCGTTGATAATCTGAGTCCTTTTCTTCGGATCGACCGACACCTCCGCGGGCTGCCAGTAAGTTTCCCAAGCCGGGGAATAGGTCGCTGAAAATGACAAAATATTGGTTTTTTATATTGAAATTTTTTTAATTTTACAAAATACATATTTAAATAATACAAAATTTCATTCAAACCCTTATCCCCACCCCAATGGCGCATAGTGCACTGCATCATATAAACGCAGTGTTATCTTGATTGTTAACACATGAAGGAAAGGTGATCAGACCTCCACTTCAGGTACCAGTCCGGGGTAATATGGAATAAATATTACAGTGAAAAAATCACTTATATTTATTTTACCCCCCTTGGGATTCGAACCCGGGACCTCCAGAACGGTAGCCGAGCGTGCTGACCATTACACTACGGAGGCGGACAATACAAAATAGTTGGTAAATATACAAAACATTTCAAATATAACATTTCTATCTCTCTAATAAAGTAGATACTTGTGTTTAGGGAGTTTGTCTTACAATTATTATTTTTTTAAAAACAAAGTAAATTGAATAAAGTAAATTAAAATTAAAATAAACAAAGTTAATAAAAATTAAAAAATATTCTTTGGTATGGAGTCTAGGTAGGGGTGAGTCTTATATGTTTTATTTTATTTTAGTTTGTTCAGTCTCTTATTAACAGGTATAACAGCAGTGGCGTGCACTTCACACAGGCACATAAGCAGTGCCTACCTTAATGGAATAGGAAAAATAGGGAAAACTGTGATTTTTTACATTTTTTTTTACAAATTAAACGCCAAATCTATAAATAGACTTACCTTTGCCCAACCACACGCCAAGAGCCGCAGAATTATCCCTCTCCGACTGGTCCACGTCTTTCTCATCCTTGGCGCTGCTGAGCTCTTTCTCTGGCTCCGGTTCAACCATGTCCATCTTCACGTCCTCGGGGTCCAGCAGCAGCTTGGCCGAACCCTCGAAGGAGTCCTTGAGCAGTGAGTTGTCGGTCATCTCGTTGATAGAACTGATGGAAATCTCATTCGTGGGTGTCTTATCATCCTCCTGTTCAACGTTCTGGGAGAGTGCCATATTTTTGTCATTATCTGCGCTCTCGCCGTCTTTCTCCAAGGACCTCTCCCTCTTAACGGCCTTGTCGTTATCCACTTTGAGTTTGTCCTTGTCTTTGGCAGTGTTGCTCTGGTCGGCCATCTTGGAATTGCATTCCATGATGATGATGGAATTGTCTATGGTCGGTATTTGCGGCTTCGAAGCGACATTATCCGAGATTGTGTCAATGTCATTTAGGCTTTTTTCTATGGCTTTATCGTTGTTTCTGTCTGGCATTGAGCTGGAAACAATTACGATAAAATTAAAGATGCACTTTTTTGGACATCTAAAAAAATTTGACTGACATGGTAATCAATGTTGCAGATTTGTTGTCGAATGGTAGAGAATTGCTGAAACTAAATAAACTAACTAACGAATTAGCCGCTCCCCCCAGGGGTAGGCAGAGAGCATCTTTCCATCTATTCATGCATCTCCTCATACATGACCGCCGATTATTCTCTCCCTCTTAGACTCCCAACCTGACCGCGCCCTTGTATTTGGGATTGATCATGAAATAGAATTACTGCCATCAGTAAAATGGCATGTCCTGGTCTTATGTTGATTGGTAAAAAATGCCATGTATGACAGAGCATTGAAAAAAATATTTAAAAGATGAAAAAGAATTTTATTGCTTGAATTTTTTTTAAATATACTCAATTTTGGGCTAGATCGAGCCTTTTTTTATCATTAGTGAGGATTATTTAAGCAATTGCTAGTAACTTGTTCTCCTTAACAGAGCAGTGAGTTTGACATCAAACCTGCTCTAGGCTCTATCCAATGAGTAGTAGACTACTTGCCAACAGTGTATTCTCGTATAACTTACCTAAACGTTTTATTCCTCATGACTTCCGTCGCGACGCGTGTAAAGGGCATGGGAGGGGGGCGGAGGCGCGGGAGTGCTGCGGAGGCCGGCGACGTGGCCGCGCGCACCTCCAGCACCAAGAAACGTGCACGTTCCACCAGAGGAGCGCAAACCTTGACAGATCACACCACATATATCTTGGATTTTTATTTTTAAATCAAATTGTTACAAGATGGACCACAGAATTTTATGATGGAGTCCTTGGGAGAACAAAATAGGTGTAGGTAGACCTCAAAAGAGATGGTTCAACGACATAGTCGCTGTGGAGGGCAAAAACTGGCTGCAAGCAGCAACCCACCAGAGGAAATGGAAAGGGGAAGAGGCCTATATCAACCAGTGGAGGACAGAGGGCTCATGAAGAAGAAGAAGAACATGGTACCTTTTACTGGAATAAAATGAAGTATTTCCGCTGTGTGGAATTAAAACAAAACGATATTTAACAGAACTTATTTATTTTTACAATGTTAATACAATGAATATTTATGCAAATATTGATTAAAGGACTGGATTATCAAGGGGAGAGATGAGGGTAGAGGGCCCGAAGCAGCTTGTGCAGTTGCTGATGTACTCTCTAGTATTGGTCTCCATGACCCAGGATCTGCGCCAAGGTCCCGCGGTCACGTGCGTGACCGATCGCCCATTTTCCGCCCTACGAATTACATTCTTCTTTTCCGCCTTGAACGGCGAGTTCACATCCCACGCGTACAGGACGTCCTCGTCCTTGTGGCGGTAGAAGAGAGCGCTGTTTCCATCCGTGCCGCAGAAAACCATAGGGTCCGTTTTGATTCCGACCAATCGGATCATCGTAGGTGCTTCGTTTTCGCGTAAAGATTCCACGGGCACGCTGAAGATTCCTTCGCAGTCGAGGTAGGAGAAGAAGAGATGGTTATGACCGCTTTGCTTGAGCATCGCGAGGTACAGAGCGTTATCGCAAGCGCCGCCAGCCGTCACGGTGCTGGGCAGCTCCAGTCTCTTCCCTTTTCCATTGGACGCGTTGATGACCAACAGGGCTTTTCCCGCCGCGTCGGAAACGTACACGTAATCCGTGCCATTGTTTGCATTGTCAACGACCAAATACTGTAAACTCGTCGCGCTGGAAACTAGTTCGGACAAATCGAGGGTAAGCGTGATTTTGTTATTGGTCAAGCAGAACGCCACGACTTTAGGTCCGCACGGACACTGCGGCTTGGGCGCCTCCAGCATACCGATACTTCCCGAGTCTAGAACCCAGAGCAGTCCGTTGGAGTCCAGGAACAGATCGACGACGGATTGAAAAGAGTCGCAGTTGCCGATCCGCTGCATCTTCCAGCTGGGGAAAGGCTTCAGCACCGGCTGGAGGTTCTTGGTGCACAGATCCCCCGCGACGAGCGTGGCCGGGACGCCGTGCTTGTACCGCGGCTGCGCCACGATCATCTTGTTGCGGTGAAACTGCATTCTGGTCGCCAACACGTTCCGAGGAATATATCTCCCGGTATCCTTGTACAGCTGCTTCTCGTTCTCCGAAGAGAAGGCCAGACTGCGACCCGAAATGGTGTAGGAACGTTGGCCAATACCTTCGAGGCACTTGGCCTCCGAATCCCACATAACAATGGACAATAAAACAAAAGAAATGACCGGACAAACAGCGGCCATCTTGTCAATACAAAACTAGACTTGAGAAATTCAACTATAAACTGAAAAATATAAACATCGCAAGACGGTATTTATGCATTCTAATACAATTTGTCAATGTTTCAACCATCACGTTACCCGGATATGAAATTTGATTATGTAAACATATTACGGAATAGATTTTTACATGTTTATGCATTTATTCTAATAAAAAGGTGTGTTTATTCAGGAAAAAGCTGAGCTTGTCAGAATTTCGCATGGCTCATCATGTTTTTGACGCTTCCCGTCCAACATTAGTTGTTGGAGTGGCATAATATGATGGACTGTTACCTCCTTGTAGCTGCGGCACGCCTGCTGGCGCATGCGGGCCAGTCGCCACTTGTTCTGGTAGACGGCCTCCGCCACCTCGCCCAGCCCGCCCTCCAGCCGGGGACAGTAGCCTTGGGCCTCTGCGCAAATTCAAAATTACTTTGTATTAACACTCTCCTTATCATTCATCGTTCATTTTGTGTAATATCACTTTAACATTCCCTTTTACTGCCTAGAAAATTTGGTGGTGGATTTACAAAATTGTATTTATTTAGATAGGCAGTGACAGGGATATTGAAAGCTTTTAAATGTAAATTCACAGTAAAATCGGGATACAATTTTATGTTGTTTCACATTTTCAATCAATTTCGCAACATAGTTTGAAAAAATTGCTTTGCAAGAGAGGGTCTGTCAGGAAGCCTAGATGCTTCTGTATCAGATCTGGGAATGCGGTGGGACAGCTTTCAACTCAATTTGAAAAAAAAAACTTTTTCTAATGACTAGAAAAATCTTATATTCTTTTAGATAGAAACATAAATGAATAGAAGTTTCTGCAGTTGGCAAACTGGAAGTCAGCCGCTGAAGACAGAAGAGGTTGGAGGCGAATGGTGGTGGTAGAGAGAGAGAGAAAGAGAGAAGAGAAATTCGTTGTTAATGTAAATAATTTGGTTTAATTTTAAAATGCGAAAGAACATCGTTACCTTGTAGGGCTGCTCGCAGGGCGGAGTCGTTCAGCGCCAGATGGTGTATGAGGGCGCCGGCGACCGCGCGCGACAGCTCCTCGGCCGGATGGTCTGGGGGCTGCGGCGGGCCGGGCCCTATGCGCCCCCGCGCGACGTGGCTTAGCGCCAACCACAGCCACGCCGCCGGAGAATCAGGCTAGAACAAAAAAGCATTCAGTCTACTCTCATTCCTTATTCAATCTACTTTCAATTTCCTCTGGATATTTTGTTGTTTAAAATTACTCACAACAAGCTCATTAGTCAGGCATTACACTTGGCTTGACTCTGGCCAAGGTCTGTACATGACGGATTCTTCAGTTCTTTGGACAAGTTGCGTGTGGTAAATGAAGATAGCCTGGAACGACTGGTTGTGATCGGTAGCCTGGAGGAGTAGAGAGGGAGAGGAAGATCCCCACACGATGGACCGATCAAGTTAAGGCAGCAGCCTGCAGCTCGGAAATTAAATCGCTACGTGCAGCGCAGTCAAGGGATAATTGGAGAAGAGTCATTGCTTCCACAAGGGGTCACAATCCTCAGTAATGAGGAATAAGACGCAGAAGAAGGAGATGTACCATGAAACGATGTAATGTATAATATATCACACTAAGGGCGTTTGTGCACTACATGGAATTACATAGAATTTTACCGTCCGGCACGTTAGTTAGCGTTTTAAAACGATGATTGGATTGGATTGGCTTGTGCTTTTGTCCATCTTTCTTCGGATCGGTGCTCTTGATTGGTGCGTGAACACGTTGCGTGTAAATTTCATCACGCTAAACTGTCATAGTCGCTTTAATTTTTCAAAACCAGACTGCCGGACGGTAAAATTACGGGTGGTGCACAAACGCCCTAAGGACACTAGCAAGGTAATGTTAGGGATCTGTAATATATAATAAAAAGGGAAACATTGACTTACAAACTATCACGCCGTTTCGCCTCAGGGATAGGCAGAGAGAATAGAACGCCACTCTGTTTTTGCAAATATTCTTTGCCTCTTTATCTCTTCATGCATATAGCAGGGTCACAACCCTCAGGAATGAAGACAAAGAATAAGAAAATTACTCACAACAAGTTTGGCATCCGCGAGTCCGGCGGAGATGGAAGGAGCCTGCTGCAGGGGCGGCGGGGGCGGCACGGGGGCCGAGGGGGTGCTGCCGGCCGTGCTGCCCGGGGAGCGGGCGGACCCCTTCTCCTCGTCGTACGGATTGGGTGCGTCCAGGATCTAGGATGGTGACGAAACGTTAGAGAATAAACACACACATTCACATACATACTTACCAAACTTATACAAATAAATAACCAAACTTCAATATTACCATGGTCATAACAATTATTAAGAGAGAGATATTATAGACCGCCGCCATAGTGTTGTGGCCAACATATTTGGCTACCCTGCTGGAGGTACCGGGTTCGATTCCCAGGGGAGTCAAGATAAACGTAGGTGATTTTTCACTGTAATATTTATCCAATATTGCCCATTTATCTGAAGCGCAGGGCTGTTAACCTTTTCTTCAAGCATTCAACAATCAAGATAACACTGCTTCTGTACACTCTTCTGCAGTGATCTATGGTGCATAGGGCACTACAGTGACGATGCAGTGCCCTATGCACCATCTGGCGCGAATAAGGTTAAAAAAAGAAGTAGAGATATATTGCAGGGTGTCTCTACCTGTAGGCCTCCGGAGAGGGCCGGATGGGAGAGCAGCGCCCCGCAGACCAGTTCCGAGGGCTGCTGGGGCACGGAGCGGCACAGGACGGCCGCCTGGAGCCCCAGAGCCAGCGCCAGGTGGCACGCGCAGCCCCCCAGCACGTGGTATAGTTGCGTGAACGCGTTCATCTCCTGGAACAACACAATGGAGATTTGTGATTGGCTGTATTCACTGATTTGTCATGAGCAAGATACCACATCGAGCCAGCAAATTCTGTCAAATTTAACCCACCAACATGTCACATAATCTTTGGTTACCAAGACTTTAGAGGTTACTTTGCCAGAAAAACCACAATTCAAACATAAATAATTTAATATGCAGTAAAATGCGTTTGATAAATTATAAACACTCTCTATATCGCCATTATTTTAACATTGGCTTGACGAAAATATCTCTTGGATTTTATTTAACTAAATGTATGCAACGTTATAAAAAATCATCAACTAAATGCTGCTCGTGTCTATCTCCTTTTTATGCCGTACGTTTAACACTGAAAATTAAATGACTTGCCGGCATGATTGCCGACATCCGGTGTTGAAAGAAATAGAGTAGGGGTGGGTGTAATAAACAAAAATTTCAGATCAGATTTTGGTAACCAAAGGGATAACTGCTATTCTATCACTGCGGACAAAAATGTGTCCATCTTCAGCATGTATTTCAACATTAAAAGTACTATTGTGACATACTTTTAATTTAATGAAATATTTTTTCAACAACTGAAGTGTTTCGGATAATCCGCTACCCGGCTAATTCATACCCTGAAAATTTGGAGTGTACTGTACTCACGGATTCGGAGTAGTTTGGCAGCTCCAGCAGCCCAAGGGGGCGCATGAACAGCTGCGGGAGCACCTTGTTGTGGGGGGCGCAGGACAGGGCTCTAGAGGCGTCCTTCCCTGCGTACTTCCGAATCAGCTCCTCGGTGCTGCTGTTTACATTTCTGCAAAATAACACATGTAATGCATGGTTGATTCATTGTGATTTATGAAATATCTAAAGACAATAAGTAGGAAATTTCTGCACATTCTCTATGGTTTTAATGGCCTTAAAATATCATTTAATTTTGGTATATTCTTTTGACCAGCCTGTATTTGAACACTCGAAATATTATGAATACCTTAAATTGTTGGCATCGTAAACCTTCCCATTGACAATAATGAGAGTGTTGCCATCTTTAATCTCATTTTCAATATCACATCTGAAATATAAAAAAGAAAAAATTAATAATCTGTTCCAAAAATAAACACAATTTTTTGCCGGATATAGGATAATCATGCAATTTATTTTTATGTGTTATTTCATCATACACGTAAAAATAAATTACGATTATATGCCCTTGTTGAGTTTTCCAGTCGGGGGCACGTTTTACAATATTTATTTATAAAAATCATATGTTTTATTTTATTTATTATGACATTTAGCAACTTTCACATTTAGGTTTCTATTATATTTTAATGGTTTTATGGATAACGGAAGCAGGTTGTACCGTAGAACGGGGATACTTGAACATTGATGTATTACTTGAGCCCAGTACACAAATAAATTAGATCTGTATTAGGTCTACAATAATAAACGTATCGATATGATTCATTGTTTCCCTGACAGGTGACACTTATTGTCACGATACGTTCATTATTGTAGACCAAATACAGATTTAAATATCTTTTTTGTATGTACTGGGTTCAAGTAACACATCAAAGTTCAAGTAGCCCCGTTCTACGGTACTTTATTTTATAACAATAAAAGTTATTTTGACTAAAAGAGGTATATGTTACGTATTATTTAACCTTTTCTCCGCGTCTTCAATGTATGCGAGCAACACTCATACGCGGCACTGTTTTTAGGGAAACGAAAACATTTTTTTTTAAACCGTACGATATCTGTCAAATTCATAACGTTGCATAAATATGTCAACTGACACCTAAAGTATTTTTTCAAATTATGAAACCATCTTTATTTTGTTTATTTTCAGAGAAATAAATAAATAATAACCTCCCATACTAAAAAACATACCTCTCGGCCGGCGTCATTTTTTGTCATCAATCTGTCGGTCACTGCGTCGATCGTATTTCTCGCACTTGAGAAACTCGACTCGCGGTAACACTAGCTCCACTTATGATTTTACGATTTATTACACTAAGATAACCTTAACACTAGGAAAGTCATTAATTATCAACTAATAGTTTATTCTTTCATGATGCGTATGGAAGCAGGATAGGTGACAAAGGGACACATCACACTCGCAACACATTACTCTTGTCATTTTACGTTGCCCTAACTCGGAGCAGATTTTATATCTACGAAATGGAGTGATTTTTTTTTCTGTAGATGGAATCTGTCGGGTCATGTGTTTTAATAACTCATTTTTGAATGACACTCTGCTTTCCGTATCACATGACGCGCGTGAAGTTGAGGGAATGCTTTAGTAAATTGCGAATATTTATTAATAATTTGGCGGATAACATTTAGTTGAAATTCGGCAAAGACAATATTTTTCGAAGTGACAGATTTAAATAACGTTTATCCATTTAATAAAAACAAATCCATTACATATCCTCTATTTCTTTTTGGGTCAGGTTACGGCTCTCCATTTTTAATAATATAAACTTAAAAAAATATATATCACAAGGCACTAAATTTTCGAACAGTAAAAAACACAATCTTCGTAATATAAATCGGATTTTTTACAAATAAAAACTAAAAAAATATACTGTATTTTTTAAAAAAGTTACGTGACGCGATTTATAATATTTTGCAAAAATAAAAGCTAATGCAAAAAGGACAAAACACTCCTTCACAGGTATTTAGCAAAAGTCTCCGAGAAAATAAAAACAAATAAAGGTAAGTAAGTATTTCGGAAAAAAAGGTACACCGCGAACCGAGATTTAGTATAAAGTAACGGAAAGATTATGCATATACCCTTACTGACGCATAATCCACTTCAAAACTACGAAATTTGCGCGCGCTGCGTAGCAACCAAAAGTTGAACTATTGGGCAATCTCACAGTTCATCGGAGATCTGATTTTTTTAAACTATTTTATAAATGTTTAGGACATATCTCGTAAGATGTCACTTAAAATATGCTGAGGGCTTGTGTTCAAGCAATTTTCGACCAAAAATTGTATGAAATGGTAAAGATATAAGGGCCAAAACTCAGCGTCACCTATAGGTGCCAGCCGCGTATGGGCCTTGTTCGGCAAATCACCTCTAGATGCCAAGCGCGGAGAAAGAGTTAATGTGTTTCTGTGTTTTGGATTTAGTAGTTCTATGTACATATGTCACCATAAAATGCGGTAATTTCAATCTGTGAGAGTAATTCTTAAATGCTCATGTAAGGATAGTTTCAGCGTATACTTGTTTGACTGTCCGGAGTTGTAATTTGTTGAACTTTCACTCTGTGGTCTTCTTCTCCGTCTTAATCCTCATTGCTGAGGGTTGTGACCCTTGCAGAAGCAATGACTCTTCTCCAGTTATCCCTTGACTGCGCTGCACGTAGCGCTCCAACCACTGAGGTGCCTGCTGCTGCCTTAATGCACTCTGTACACTCTGCACTCTGTGGTAGTTGGCCTTTATGTATATTTTGAACAGTGATTCCTTACTTCCTGATGAGTGGTGGGTCGCACACGAGGGTGTGGTCGGGCCAGGCCATCTGCTGCAGGTCGAGGCTCGGAGCTACAGCAGTGGCGGCGCGCAGCCCGTCCAGCGCGCCCAGCAGCGTGCGCAGGGAGCGCAGCGGCCACCACGCGCACGCCACGCGCCGCACCAGCAGGCACAGCAGCACGCACAGCTCGCACAGCACAGTGCCTGCGAGCATTTGCAGCAAGAGATGTATCACCCATACATCAGGTACATTGAGTAAGTAAATAAGTTGTAAATTTCCTAATATTCCAACAGACGTGCCGATAAACAGTGGCGTGCACAGAGAATTAATTAGGGTAGGGAGTAGAGGTAGGTAGTAAGGCAAGCTGGTACTACTTACTAGGGTAAGCAGTAGACATAGGTAGTAAGGTTAGCTGGTTCTACTCACTAGGGTAGGGTAGGTACTGGTTGCGTTTTTATACATCACGCGGGTAAGTTAAGATAGGTACTGCTTTTCAGCCTATATGGAATGCACATAAATCTCTTGGAGGGCCATAAACTCCAAGAGATTATAAAATCTTTTTAACCGTTTGCCTGATTTGCCTATACCTCTTGCAGGCGAAAAAATGGCCTTTGAGGATTTGCCTGTACCTGGTACAGATGGGTGCCTGTACCAGGAAAATCTGTTTGAGATATTTCATTGCCGGGGTCAGCAAAGAAATATGTCAAACAGATTTTCCTGTATAATTTTATGAGATAGTTGAATGTATTCTGGCATGGTGGCTCTATGTGTATGGATTGTAGTGGACTCTGTTGCCCAATTTAGGTATTATTTTTTATATTTCAAACATATCTTCAAATCATATATTTGAAATAAAAAATAACCTGACCTGACCACTTTAAGTATTTGAGATACTTGATCATGCCAAGTTTTCCTCAGCCTTCCTCCACATTTGCCTTATAAATTTGTATTAATGTTCTTTCTTCTATTCGTTGTGTGTTTTTCAATTAATGAATTAGTGACTCCTGGCCTTTTTCTGCTTTTACTAAGCTATTTAGTTGTTGAATTCTTATAATTACCCAAATACACATAAGTATTAAATATGAATTGTTCACGCACCGACAATGTCAGCGTTAAGCAGTGCCCACACGGCGGGCAGGCTGACGCGCTCCTGCACGAGCGGCAGCGCCCGGCGCAGCGTCACGTTGCAGTGGCGCGCCACGAGCGCCACGTGCGACGTCACCAGCTGGCGCGCCAGGTGCCGCACGCCGCTGTCGCGCGATCGCAGCTCCAGGAACAGGAGCCTGTGGACAGCAAACAGCAATCAATTTTTTTTTTCTGTAGTCTCAATCCTGTGGATTGGTCTGCAGCAACAAATGACACCTCCTTCACCATTCCAGTCTTACATGCAAAATCCTCTTCAGCAGTTCATTTTCTACTCTTGTCATAAACATTTAAAATTGAGGATTTAAATGTTTATTACAACTAATCTTGTGTGCTTGGGTATGTACCTAATTCAGAATTTTTAAATTTATTTCTAAAATCACTCATAAACGAGTGGAGGTTAAAAAAAACCTTGTCTGCTTGGGTAGGTACCTAATTTAGGTTATTCAAGTGTTTTTTTCTAACCTTGTCTACTTGGGTAGGTAACTAATTTAGAATTTTTAAACGTTTATTTCTTATCTTGTCTGCTTGGGTGGGTATCTGATTAAGGATTTTCGTTTGATTATTGTTAACTTTGTCTGCATGGGTAGGTACCTAATTTAGGATATTAAAATGTTTATTGCTACTCTTGTTCACTTGGGTAGGTACTTAATTTAGAATTTTCAAATGTTCATATCTTGGGGATAGGATAATGGGATAGATTTCTTTTTAGTTTTGTTTCGCCTTGTTATGACATTTGAAAATGTCACAACAAGGCGAAACAATTGTCATTCATTTTATTTATATGTGTTTTTAATAATAAAATACAATTTAGTAGACTCTAAAAATCAGTGTTTGATTTTAATATTTAATATATAAATTAAAATGGAGTTCTGCAAATTAAATGCCAAATGTATCAATATCAGAACATAGCCCTGACCTCTGGTACTGCAGCAGCAGGTCAATGGTGGGATTGATGTCGTTGTCGGCGTGGTCCTGCGCCTCCTCGGAGCACGCCTTCTCCACGCCCGCCGCCGCCGCGGGCTCCCCGGCGCCCTCCTTGCTCACGCCCGCGCCCCCGCCCGTGCCCTCCGCCAGCGCGCTCAACCGCATCTGCGTCGTCGCGCTGATGTTGCGGATCAGCTGCTTCACCTACACAAACAAATTAAACATTTATTCAATCTCCTTACCATCCATTATTTACTTTGTGTAATACCACTTTTTTAAACACTTATTTGTGATTACCGGTTTCGGAAAATCATTCCATCATCATCATGGAATGATTTTCCGAAACCGGTAGTCACAAATAAGTGTTTAAAAGGATGGTAAGGAGAGTGTTTTATTACCATACCACAAAGTTATCAATATAATGTAATTATAATATACAAACTTTTAATATACAAAAAAATTAAAATAAAAAATTATCTTCATCCCAACATAGAAGAATATGTTCATTGGAAGTCCGAGAAAAAACTATCCACCATATTTTTATTTATTAATTTAGTACACTTTTTTTTAAGGGTTTAGTTACTTTATTGACAATATTTTGGGTTTGTTATAAGTGATCACTTAAACCGGTGTTCCGCAAACTTTTTCTATTCAAGGTACACCAACTAAATTAAGGAATTTCAGAGGTGCATATTTCACATATTATGGTAACATATTGTGTTTAATGCGAAATGTGAGCCTACTTAACTGAGCACAGGCAATCAAAATTTGGAGCAATTGTATAACACAAAACTAGACGTTTTTTCCGCGGCACACCAACTAATCACCACGGTACACCAGTGTGCCACGGCACATACTTTGCGGAACAATGACTTAAACTAGCCAACAAGTCAAAAGCCCTGTAAACACCCAGACTTCCACATTCCCATCGGTCTGAAATAGTTCTTACTGTTTTAAAAAAAGTTATTTAGTGAGTTACATTATACACCTTTACAAATTTATACAAATACTTTGAACAAGATATTTACAAATTGACAAACTAACATTACTAATAAAACTAACCCCACTAGCAGGAATACTAACACTTGAAAGTCAAATGTAAAAAGTGGAAATAAAAAATTACTCGACACTGGCTATAACACCCAAGATGGGTGAAAAGCCATTAAAAAGAAGAAGAAGAAGAAAAAAAAGTTGAATACTGTACCAAGTGGAGTAATGGCACAACATCTAACTTCTCATTATCAGTAAGGTCTTCTTCTGGTTCCTCCGCGTCCCCATCTCCTTCTGAACAATAAAATGTCAAGTTACTTAATAATAAAACCCTTATCCGCACCCCAATGGTGCATAGGGCACTGCGTCATATAAATGCAGTGTTATCTTGATTGTTTACACATGAAGGAAAGGTGATCAGCCCGCCGCTTCAGGTACCAGTCCAGGGTAATATTGAATAAATATGACAGTGAAAAAATCACTTATATTTATTTTACCCCCCTTGGGAATCGAACCCGGGACCTCCAGAACGGTAGCCGAGCGTGCTGACCATTACACTACGGAGGCGGACAAATTACTTAAAGTGGTCCAATAACTAAGTAATCGATACAGCGATGCCTCACATAACGTACTTAATTTGTTCCAGGAGCAAGTTCGTTATGTGAAATGCGTTTTCCTATAACAATACATATTTTTAAAAAATCCTTCTGTAGCAAAAAATATGTTACTGCATCATAAAAAAAGAAACTGGGGTTTTATTTTTGAAATTTTTAGGTCAGACTCAGATTTCGACGACCCCTACGTAAAATACTCTATCTGCAAATCTGTTACTTTACAGGGGAGAGCTTAGAAGAACTTTTTTTAGATGTATTTTTTTAAAATTAATTAACGGTTTTATCTGAAATTCTAAACTAGTATTATACATTCAAATACACGATATAATAATGTATTAAATCGTTCCAAAACTTAATGCTTTGTCAAAATAAAGTAGTAAGCGTTTTAGGAGTTCAGTTCACTTCGAAAATCCGATGTAGATAGCGTCTTATACGCCTGAAAACTAGGCGTAATTTATTTCATTATTTATTTATTTATTTATATTTTAGATAACGGTCAGTTGACAACGTACACCAAATATCTCAAAATTGACGAAAATGTAGTTAGAGCACTTTACGTAGGGCATGTCGATTTAGAAATTTGTCGGGGCTTGCAGGGTCAAATCCTCTTGCTCCATTCTTTGCTTCTTAGAAAACCTCTCCGAGGTTGTCTGTTTCTCCCTCTTGTTCAACATCTGCCGGAAATTGCAGAGATTGGTGTCGGCCTCAGCTGAGTTTGGATAGTGAGTGTTGGTAAACTCCCTCTCCCCATTTGAGCAGGATGGATGTCCTCAATGGCAGCAGTTGACATTGGTTGATTTGATTGCTCCCCATCGTTGTCAGTTGACTCTTCCCTTTGAGCTTCATCACGTTGCTGGACTAGAAGTGCTTGGAGCTCTTCAGTTCTTCTTGGTGTTCTTCAATAAGCTCCTCCAAATCCTCCTCTACAAGTTTGTACAAGTGCGTTTTATTTATTTTTATTTATTTATTTATTGCATAGATGCATACAATTTTTTATTGTTTTTTACTATACGTATTACGGCTCTTTAGGGATGGCTTGTGTTGAGCCGAGATACTTTCATGTTAATACAATTATTATTTTTTTATTATTATTATTTTATTTTTAATTATTGGATTAAATACATTACATATAATAGATACAATAACAATTTATAGTATAAAGGTTTTACAATAAAATAATTACACCTGGACTTTAATTAATTCACTTTCTACCTTGTCCCTTCCAACGAGAAGCAACCATTGTCTGCATCCAATCTTGGAGCGCTTGAGTGGTAAGATAAAATACGATACAGACCGTTGTTTCAAGTGAGGTTCGTTGTGTAAGTCGCGTAATGGAGGAACAGAAAGTTGTGGGTGGCGTTGGTCATGCGAGGCGTTCATTATGTGAGGCATCACCATATATCGGTAGTGTAATGGCAAAGGGGTATATCTGTCAATATTTTCATTTTCTAAGTTTGTTCCACAAAATGTCTAAAATAGTGTATTCCATAATCTAGGGAAAGGATAAAGCTGTAGTCGCAACACTTATTTAGTTTTTTTTAAGATATGTACATATGCCATCCGAAAAAAATATCTAATTTCACAAGTTTGTTTTTACTCTCCTGTAAAATTTGGCCTGAGACAGATATACCCTTTAGATATGCCTTTACACTACCGATATGTATATATGAATAAGACTTTTACTACCAGGAGATGCGTCGGATAGATCATCTTGAGACGACGGGTCCGCCCAGCCCTCATCCCCGCTCATGTCAAGTTCCAATTCATCTTCATCCCTGCAAATAAACTCATATGATATATTTCCCACTAACTGGAGTCGAAATTTTCTCAGACTAATGTGCGGCAAAACGATGTATGCTAGATGTTCGAATCGTGTTATAAGGAAAGAATGATATTGATACAATTAAGAAAGGCGTGTTGAGATGGTTTTGGCCTGAGAATCGAATGAGTGAAGAAAGAATAGTAAAACAAATTTATGAGGGAATTATGGTTGGCAATAGCGGCGAAGGGAGATCAAGTAAAGAAGAGAAAAAATTAATCAAGTATACAGAACTTACTTACTTACTTATAACCCTTATCCGCACCCAATGGTGCATAGGGCACTGAATCGAATTGACGCAGTGTTATCTTGATCATTACTTACATGAAGGCAAGGTGATCACTCTTGCGCTTCAGGAACCAGTCCAGGGTAAAAATTAAATAAATATTACAGTGTAAAATCACTAATATTTATTTTCACCCCCCGTGGGAATCGAACCCGGGACCTCCAGCACGGTAGCACCGACCATTACACCACGGAGGCGGACAGTATACAGTACCTGTATTTTTTTTTTTTTTTTTTCCTCCCTCTCACATTTTTTTGCACCCTGCTTATATATGCAAGGTCATGTTACGGATACGGGATTCTTGCACTTTTGCTTTAGTGCTTTTGGGTATGCATTATCTGGGAGAGAAAAAGAGTACTGTACCTGTATTGCTACTCAAGTACCGTAAAAAACGCAAAAAGTAGATTGATTGCAACATAAAAGGCGCGTACAAGGTAACTACTGTTGTATTATGTATGTACATATGTACTATGTATACGTATGTACTGTTTAACAAATTTCTCGGCTAATACCAACTTTACCAAATTTTAACAGGCCACAGCCCCCAATCAGTTTGGATTTCCGGGGTTCCACTGACCAATATTCTATGAATAAGACTGGGGTCTTTCAAATACCCCCTTTGGTAATTATTAGATACTCAGGATGAGGAAGGCGAGACTCACGCGTCGAGAGGAGTCTTGAGGTGGCGGCGCAGCGTGGAGCGCAGCCCGCCACCCGCCAGGAGGGCCGACACCAGCAGGTCCCTCATGAACCGTCTGCCGGGAGACACTGTTTCAGCTTCGCCACCTGAAACATACGAAAGAATGATGTAATACACCAGCCAACTACACTAATGTGTAAAGGCAACTAGCCGCAACTCAAGTTGCGGCTGTTTGGCTTAACACGGTTTAAAGCATTCTTATAACTGGCCTCTATCATATACAATCATAGATTTTGATCTATCTCATTCTTTTACCAAGATATTCATTATCCAAATAGCCGCAAAATTGTATTGATTTGATACATGTTTTGGCAAAAGGCATCATTTTAAGGTAAGATAAACTTATATTATTTCGAGAAATAAAAATACTTTGTGTTCTGATCCACTCACATTTTTATTTAAGCAACTAGTTTCGGCAACAACCTGTTGCCCTCTTCAGGGTTACATTTATTACTAATTGAATTAAGGAACACATGAGATGTCTTAATAATAACAATTTTTCGGAATTCGCGGACCACATCTTATCTAATAATCATTCGTTCAATTTTGAAGATGGGATAAAAATTTTGCATTGTAATAACAGAACTAGCCAAATTAATAATTTAGAGGTGTTAGAAATAAAAAAAGCGGTTAAACAAAAAAAAAAAAATTCATTAATTCAAAACATAAGATAAACTTGTTTATCTCAAAACGACTGTATTTAACTTGCGGCTATTTGCCTTTGCATATTACATAGTACACTAGCATCCCAAATTTTCAATACTCACCAGAGAACATTGGGAGATTTCAAAACGCAGCAGACTTTTATTAAATATTTTGGTTGAGTTGACTGAACATCTATAATTGACAACATTTTGAGTGTGTCCAAACACTTGTTCACAAATCTGGATTATCTCCAACTATAGGAGTTATTTTTCATATTATTTTTTGACATCTCAACATAGATGAAGAAGAATACTGAAGTCTGGGCATTTACGGGACTCACAACTTTTACAAAATTTTTACATTTCAATTTTAACTATAGTCAATAAAAGTAACATTTAGAAATATTCACATTTTTGCGATTTTTGAATCACATTTTTTTATTTTTTTTTAAACCCTCATCCGCACCCCAATGGTGCATAGGGCACTGTGTCTTATAAACGCAGTGTTATCATGATCGTTTTACACATGAAAGAAAGTTGATCAGCCCCCCGCTTCAGGTACCAGTCCATGGTAATATTGAATAAATATTACAGTCTCCGTAGTGTAATGGTCAGCACGCTCGGCTACCGTTCTGGAGGTCCCGAGTTCGATTCCCAAGGGGGGTAAAAATAAACATTTTTATATGGTGTACAAAATACATATCACCGTTGCAATTGGAAGTTTTTAGCACTGTAAGGGAAAGGTTAAATTGGATTAGCTTCTAAGGGAAGTGACTGACCGGAGCCATTTTGTCGTAACGTAACACGTTACGATGCGAGCATTCAGGCAGTCAGTACAGCGAGCCGAGCGCTCCATCCATAGTTTCGGATGCTCGCTGATGCTCGCTGTGAGCGATGTCACGACTTTACGTTACGACGAAAAGCTCCGATCAGTCACCAACCTAAGAGTTATTATAATAGACAAAGTGATTTGACCTTTGGGGAGGAGGGAGGAGAGCAGGCGCGCCCTCTCGGCGGGCGTGGGCAGCAGCACGGGCCAGGCGCGCCGCAGCGTCTTCTGCGCGGCCGCCCGCGCCGCGCCTGCGCCCGAGCCCGCCAGCGCGCACACGGCCGCGCGCACGCCGCCCGCCCAGCCGCGCGCCTCCTCGGCGCAGCACTCCGCCATCACGCCCTCCAGCTGGAAATTTTAATCGTGAAGATTTGAATAGCTGAAAAGACATTAGCTAATAAACTAACAAAAGCTAATAAAGACATTTGAGATAAACTAGAAATCATGCAATTGCTGACTAGAGTTTTTGAATGGTATTACACACAGTGAAGGATGAATGATTAGGGTTTTTGATTGGTATTACACAAAGTGTCCGCCTCTGTAGTGTAATGGTCAGCACGCTCGGCTAAAGTCCCGGGTTCGATTCCCAGGAGGGGGATCAAATAAATATAGGTGATTTTTTCACTCAAATACTTATTCAATATTACCCTGCTGATCACCTTTCCTTCATGAGTTAACGATCAAGATAACACTGCGTTTATATGATGCAGTGCCCTATGCACCATTGGGGTGCAGGTAAGGGTTTGATTGAACGATGTGAACGATGAATGATTAGTGTTTTTAATGGTATCAGAGAAAGTAAACAATGAATGATTTAGAGTTTTAGAGTTGTATTACACAATGTGAACGGATGAATGATTAGACTTTTGGAACGGTTCTACACAAAGTGAACGATGAATGATAAGGAGTGTTCTTATAAAATTAATCGGGTATTCACTATACATATTGGCGATAGACAGTGTCTAAAATGTTTTTTCACAATTTAAATTTAACTAACTCACTAACCATCACGCCTCTCCGCAGAGGTAGGCAGAGAGAATAGAATGCCACACTATTCTGTCTTAGCAAACATTCTTCGCCACTTTATTATTATTTTATAACTTAGAATTAATACTCTGTGATCTGTGATCAAGTAACTACGTTTTTCATACAAAAGCAATCTTTTAGTGAGTCTAAGAGAGCTAGGTATTCATACATCACACAACACATAGAATATTTAGAACCTCAAAACATTATTTTTCCCAATACCTGCAAGCGGAGCAAGTTGAGGGTAGCGACAGCCACACACTCGCTCTCCTGCGCAGACAGGTTGGACGGGGGCAGGGAGGTCGGGGCCCCCGGCGCCCCGGGGCCCTGCGACAGCCACAAGAGCCTCTCCAACTGCCTGAAAGCACAACTGGCATTGAAAAGATACTTATCTAAACCAAAATAAGAGAGAACTCTTTTAAAGTAAATAAAATAAAGCTTAGCGAGTCGAAGAGGTACTAGGCAAAAATCTATATTTGCAGTATTTTTACATAATGCAAACTATGCCTTGTTCTCTCTGATTCCATGTCTTCACATGTTAGCCAATGCTTTTGAAAGTATGGATTTATTTAATATGTTGTATGTTTATGTATGTAATGGGCTTGCGTGCCTCAGTGATTCACCAGGCTATGGCGGTAGTCTAACTACCAGAAGGGTCTCCCATGCCAAGCAGGTTGGTGAAGAGAGGCCAGACAAAGCGGGAAACAAGGTTGAGTCGACCTGTTGAGGGGTCCTCGGACCTCAGGCCTCGGGTGCGCAGGGCCAATCACTCTGCCTCCCTAAACCCTTTGATTACGATAAGTCCACGAAATGCCTCGGACACCGGCTTCTCTGGCACCCCCCGACCCGGCTGTGGTATTAGGACTGCGCTCACTAAACGGCTCCTATCCAACAATTCATCTTTCCGCATTGGAACGTACAATGTGCGGACAATGCAGGTCCACGGAAAAGATATTCACGCGACTCGTATCATGGATGACTACAAGTTAGATATCCTAGGACTGAGCGAGTCGCGATGGAAAGGATCTGGAAAGAGGTTGTTGGATAGTCACATGTGTCTGCACTCCGGCCAAGAACGATATCACCGTCAAGGGGTGGCAATTCTCCTTTCAGAAAGAGCAGCAAAGTGCTTGCTTAGTTGGGAACCAATTTCTGAAAGGCTTATACGCGTCACCCTCCAAACGGCCGATAGTTCTGTCACTGTCCTACAGTGCTACGCGCCTACCGAAATTGCAGATGCCCAAACAAAAGATGCCTTCTACGACTCTCTCCATGCGGTCATCGCCTCTCTCCCAAGAAGAACCCGCGTGGTAGTATTGGGAGATTTTAACGCGAGAGTCGGAACAGACCCATCACTTGCCCCAACGGTGATGGGAAGGCACGGCTATGGGCAAGCCAATGGCAATGGAGAAAGACTGGTCGAGTTCGCTAGTATTAACGACCTTGTCATTGGCGGTACGCTATTTCCCCATAAGTCCATCCATAAGTACACCTGGACCTCCCCTGATGGACGAACAAGAGCGCAGATAGATCACATCCTCTATGGACGTGCTAACCGGCGAGAGCTCCTCGATGTCAGGTCCTACAGAGGGGCCGACATTCATAGTGATCACGAGTTACTCGTCGGAAGAATCTGTCTGCAGCTCAAACGTCTGCCGAGATGTCCTCGGCGGAAGAGAATCAACTTAGACAAGTTGAAGAGTGCCGAAATAAGATTGAGATTCGAGGAAACGGTCGGACAACGTGTCCAGCAAGACACCGATCCTCAGCCCATTAATGTTGACTCGATTGAGGCACAGTGGGCTAGTCTCAAATCGGCTCTCAACTCTTCCGCCAATGAGGTTCTTGGCCCCAGGATAGGAGAAAGACCCCATTGGATGTCAGATGAGACCTGGGGAAAGATGGCTGAGCGCGCTCACTTAAAAGCACTGAGGGACAGTGAAAGTGACCCCTACCAACTGGACACCCTCAGAGATGACTACAGGCGCCAAGATCGTATAGTCAAACGATCATGCAGACTCGATAAGCGCCGTCATCTCGATTCTCTTATTGTAACAGCGGAACATGCTGCCCAAGGAAATGACACGCGGAAATTATTCCAAATAACAAGGAAGATCTGCGGAAAGAATTCGGTGACCCCTGGAGCTGTGAAAAACTCAAATGGAGTTACCGAATCTGACGCGGATCGTGTAAAGGAAATATGGCGTGATCATTTCCACAGGGTCTTGAATCGCCCTCCTCCTCCAATCATCCTCGATATTCCCACGGAGGCTGCGTCAAGCATTCCGCGGGCGGTCGCCATACCTGATGGTCCACCGACACAGGCAGAAATTATAGCTGCCGTGTCGAAATTGAAAAATGGGACTGCCCCTGGTGTTGATGGTATCCACCCGGAATTCTTGAAATGCAGCGTTACTGGCATTATTGGCCCTTTACACCAATTAATGTCCAGTGTGTGGGAAGAAGAGCGATGCCCTAGAGACTGGGTAAATGGGGAGATTACCGTGTTACATAAGAAGGGTGATCCACTCAACTGTGACAACTACCGCGGCATTACGCTACTCAGCGTACCTGGGAAGGTGCTTGCCCACGTAATCTTGCAGAGAATCCGAGCCCCCATTATGCAGGTGCTCAGAGAAAACCAGGCAGGGTTTCTGCCTGGCAGGTCCTGTGCGGATCAAATCCATAATATTCGCCACATTCTACAGCAGAGCCAGGAATTTAACAGTTCTCTGGCGATGTGTTTTGTAGACTATGAGAAAGCGTTTGATAGTCCGCACAGGCCCACACTCTGGAAAGTACTGGAAGCTTATGGGGTGCCTGCGAAATTAGTGGAGCTAATTAAGTCCCTTCACCTCAATAGTGAATGTCGAATGAGAGTTGACGATGTTGTCACGGATTGGTTTGGGGTCTCTACCGGAGTCAGACAAGGCTGTGTCCTTGCACCGTTTCTCTTCATCATCCTCATGGATTTCATTCTTCGAAAGTCATTACCATCTGACCGAGGTATATCCATCTCCCCCTCCCGGAAACTCTGCGACCTAGAGTACGCAGATGATGCTGTTTTAATTGATGAGTCCGTCGAGGGTCTTCAATTGATCGTCGACAGGGTAAATAGGTACTCTACGCACATGGGGCTTACAATAAATGTTGCAAAAACCCATGTGTTGTGCAACAGCTCATGCCTAGATGCCCAACAACCCTTGACGTTGAGTAACCAGCGCATCGAAAGGGTCGAGAGTTTCAAGTACTTGGGAGTGTACGCGACTGAAAATGGCAGCCTTCAAAAGGAACTGGGAGTGCGATTAGGACTCGCTGGGTCCGCATTCAACAGTATGAAGGCTGTCTGGAGATCGGATTTATACTCGGTGAAAACCAAATGCCGCCTATACAATGCCTGCATTGCTCCTGTTCTCTTATACGGCTGTGAAACATGGCACCTTACAAGGGCCCAAAGCAGCCGTGTACTAAGCTTTGAGAACAGGTGTTTGCGGAGAATCTTAGGCGTGCGGTGGTTTGACTTTGTGAGGAATGAAGAGATAAGGCGTAGGACGCAGCAAATCCTGGTCACAACTGTCGTCAAAAAAAGGCGATTCAGTTGGCTTGGCCACGTACTCCGCATGCCTCCTGAGAGCCTTAATCAAGCTTGCCTCTTTTACAAGGCATCAGGTTCGCGCCGCCCAGGAAGACCATTGCTGACAATTCGTCGGCAGTTCTCGTCAGAACTTCGCGACGCGGATCTGACTTGGGAGGATGCAAGGGAGCTGGCAGCCGACAGAAAAGCCTGGAGACAGTTTGTGGACTCCATATGCTCCACCTAGGGAGCGGATATGGTTATTATTATGTTGTGATTTATTTAATATATCGCTCACTCTTTTCAAGAACCTCATAAATCAAAAAAATTGATTTTTCAGGAGAACGTTTTTAAAGTTTGAAAATATAACATAATGTATTAAAAATAGATATCAAGCCACTTATTGAACTTTTTACTATGCAAAACATCTTTTTAGGTAAATCCTGAAGGTTTTTTCTCCATTTGAAAAATATTTACGAAATAAAAAAAAAAATTAAACAATACCTTTTCTTCAAAATGCAAAAACAACACTTTCTGCCCTGTAGCGGGTAAATATTAAGTTAAAAATATGCCGCTTTTGCTGGGATATAGTACATTTTCTGGGCATTCCGAAAACATGCACAAGTGAAATTTGTCGATTTTTGATTTATGACGTTCTTGAAAGGAGTGATATGTACTTTCTCAGCATTTCTTCTCCATGTTATAATGGATAAATTGAAATGTTGTGTTTCACTCTCTCTCGCTGCTCGCTGATAGTGTGTGAAGGAGACGTGTATTTACCAGTGCTTACCATTTGTTATTTTTTTGTTATATGTTTATGTTTAAGACTTTTTGTTTCTCTATTAGTGTATTTTTATAGTAGATACTGTATATATGTATTATATTAAAGGCAAAGGCCGTTCACTAAATAAATAAATAAATAAGTACAAATGGGCTCACTTGAATGTGGACTCCGTAAGGTCCAACACGAATGGGAGAGACGAGGGTAGGGACCAGGATCGGGCTTCGCACCAGATCAACATCTGAGTAGGGCCGCAGCTCACGCCTGGAAATTTGATCAAATTTTCAAATCACAATGTACACTGGACGCATTTTTACACAGTTGATGTGTTTGATACAACATACTTTATATAAGTATTAAAAAAGTATTTAAATATGAAAATAAAACACTTGTATAAGACCACTTTTCGAGTTTATTACCGTAGAACGGGGTTACTTGAACTTTGATGTGTTTCTTGAGCCCAGTACAAAAAAAATATTTAGATCTGTATTTGGTCTACAATAATGAACTGTGTACAGTAATGGTCTGTCCGCCTCCGTAGTGTAATGGTCAGCACGCTCGGCTACCGTTCTGGAGGTCCCGGGTTCGATTCCCAAGGGGGGTAAAATAAATATAAGTGATTTTTTCACTATCATATTTATTCAATATTACCCTGGACTGGTACCTGAAGCGGAGGGCTGATCACCTTTCCTTCATGTGTAAACCATCAAGATGACACTGCGTTTATATGACGCAGTGCCCTATGCACCATTGGGGTGCGGATAAGGGTTTTATTATTATAATGAACGTATTGACATGGTTCATTGTTTCTCTGACAGGTGACACTTATTGTCACGATACATTCATTATTGTAGACCAAATACAGATTTAAATCTCTTTTTTGTACTGGGCTCAAGTAACACATCAAAGTTCAAGTAGCCCCGTTCTACGGTAATGTAAACACGACTAGTTTCGAGAACTATAGATAGGTGTTGTTATCAACATGTGAAAACTGTTGGTTGTGGTTGGTATCCTGGAGGGGAAGAGGGAGAGGAAGATCCCCCATTCAATGGACTGATCAAGTTAAGGCAGCAGCAGACACCTCGGTGGTTGGAACGCTATGTGCAGCGCAGTCAAGGGATAACTGGATAAGAGTCATTACTTCCAGAAGGGTCACAACCCTCAGTAATGAGGAGTAAGACAGAGAAGAAGAAGAATTTATTTCGATTTGGATAGTGGTAAATCCGGATAAGTAACTAAACTAACTAACTAACCATCACGCCGCTTCACCGCAGGGGTAGGCAGAGTGAATAGAACGCCACACTACTGTCTTTGCAAACATTCTTCGCCTCTTCCACGTTCATGCATCTCCTCATACATACCCGCCGATTATTACGACTTCTAACTTGTCCACTTTCAAGTATTTGGCATACCTGGTTGTGCCATGTTTTTCTCATAAAAGAGCTCCGGATAATCGAGGTTCTCCTGCATTAATAAACGCTACAGCACCGTATTATTCCCAAACCGTGTGGGTAGAGAGTAAAATTGGCTGAGAGCAACAAACCTGCAACGGCCAGGTTGTCGGGACAGCGGTGCAGGAGCTGGAGGGGACGCGAGCCTCCCCAGCCCCACAGCTCTCCGCTGGAGGTCACGGCCGCGGCCCCCTGGGCGCCCAGAGACACGGAGGTCACGCACTTATCTGCAACCAGTGACACAATTCAGAAAGGAACTATTTAAAATGTATAAGTTTTTTTTATTTTTAAAACAGTGCTCCGCAACCGGTGTGTCGCAGTCAAATTCAATGTATTTGATAATTTATAATTTTTCATACGCAATGATAAATTATTTTTCATAATATTGTATTTTTTTCAAAATTTAGTATAGAATAATTGTTATAACTAAATAATTTTTCAATGTTCTATATATTTTAGCTTTTAGTGTGAAGCGGAATTCTAGAAAGAATTTTGGTGTGTCCTAGGTCTCACCTAGAACACACTAAAAATTACACACCAAGATTTAAAATATGTATATTATGTATTTTATTTCAAAGTTTAATTTGAATTAAAACAGTATCATTTTAATTTATAATGGATAATTTATTACTATAATATAATTTTTTTATTTGTCTATTGTGCATAATTTAAATTTATAATGTATAATTCCTAATCATAATGCATTTTTTATTTTATTTATGAACACTAATATTTCCGCCTCCGTAGTGTAATGGTCAGCGCGCTCGGCTACCGTTCTGGAGGTCCCGGGTTCGATTCCCAGAGGGGGGTCTAATAAATATAAAAAAAGATTTTTCATTCTAATATTTATTCAATATTACCCTGGACTGGTACCTGAAGTGGAGGGCCGATCACCTTTCCTTCATGTGTTAACGATCAAGAAATCACTGCATTTATATGATGCAGTGCCCTATGCACCATTGGGATGTGAATAAGGGTTCGAATATTTATTTTTAACCCCCTAAGATTTGAAACCCGGGACCTCTTTGATTATGATCCGAGGGATAAAGTGAGGTTACCTTGTAATCCCTGTACTAGAGTGGCGGCGATCACTTCCTCGGGGCTGTAGAACTTCAGCATGAAGTAGTTTTCCTCGTCCCACATGTACACTCTCCCCCTGGAACAAAACGATTAATCTTATCCAAACAGAACAGTCGGTAGAGAGAGGAAAATGCTTATAAGCGTTCTATTTGCTTACTTTTGATTTTAATTAATGTTTTACCTAGTAAATACCACTATTTCTTAAAATCTACCGTGACACGTGTTTCGATGTATTCCGCATCAATTTCAAAATGGATAGATTTTACCACAAAGTGACTGCCGAATCAATTAATGAAATGCTTACTTTTGGTAGAGCACAAGAGATGCCAAAAAAATATTACAAATAGGAATTGCATTTGCGGTTGGTATACTTGTGATTAGTATATCGAGGGTCGGGTGGCAGACTGTCTGAGTATACATAATTGGCAACATTTTGAGTGTGTCCAAATACTTGTTCACAAAATCTGGATTATCTCCAATTACAGGAGTCACACACATGAGAAACGCAAGAAAATATCATTTTCATTTTTATTATTTAAGCTTATAATTTGACCAGATAATTTATTTACAACAATGTTCAATTTATGTTGTAAATATTTTTTTTACAAATAGGAATTGCGTTTGCGGTTAGTTACTTGTGATTAGTATACTGAGGGTCGGGTGGCAGACTGTCTGAGTATAATTAGAGTTGGGGGTTGATGAAAAAATCGCCCTTTAAATATAAATGTCACAACTGCCACCAAGGGAAGGGTATTTAGTTGTGTCCACCTCATGCTTCATAGACACTGTATGGGGCATTATGTTTGTACCCGCTCTAGCAGTTTGCCAGGACTAGCACAGAGGGTTACAGGGCTACAGTACCTGTCGTCCTGGGCCACGCAGAAGTGCGGGCCGCAATAGACGCGAGAGATCATCAGCCCGTCCAGGCCGGGCAGCAGGGTGAGCTCGGGGGCGGGCGGCGTGAGCGTGCCGCAGTCCTTCCACAGGTACACGGAGCCCTTGGTCGTGCATATCAGCAGGTGCTCGTCGTTCCATCCTGGAAACCTCAAAAACCTATTAACCCTTTGGCCGATTCGCCTGTACAACCTAAGGGGCAAAACAAAATGGCCATTTGCGGATTTGCGTACTAGGTACGGGCAACCCGGCAAAGAAACAGCTTCAACTGCTTTTTTTTTTGTGTACATATCGAAAGCATTGTTAACTTAATATAACACGAATGATAAGGGAATTTGTGGGAATTATAGGGCAATAAGCCTGCTAAGTTCTGTCGGTAAACTGATTTTACCATATTATTTTATGAACTCTATGCGTATGCTTTTTTTTTTAGTCTTTTATTTATTCAATATTACCTTGGACTGGTACCGGAAGCGGAGGCTGATCACCTTTCCTTCATGTGTTAACGATCAACACAACACCGCGTTTATATGATGCAGTGCCCTATGCACCATTGGGGTGCGGATAAGGGTTCGAAAGAAAAAGATGTGTATGAACCGTAGTGAACTCTCAATGTTACTATTATATCTTAATATCGCGTAATAAAAACCTGGGTTTTTTTCCAAATAAAACTTTCATTAATAATAATATTAATATGATTAAATTTGGATAATTTATGCAGCGCCATTTTCATAAAATACTTTCTCAAGGGCGCTTTAACCATTACCGGTCCAATTACAAATCTCTTTGACATTATTTTTTTCTTCGTAGGTCCCGTGTGGAATGTCATTCGACATTTTTTTCATCATTGGTATTATTGAGTTACAATGCAAACTCACATTTCACTCGTATCTGTTACAACAGTACGTGGAGTAGAGGACAAATGAATTTATGACCATTGGAATGTGCAACTAATTGGAATTTTTATGATAAATTGGCGATTGGAAAAGATCACCAGTCAAAGAACTAAATTGCCCTAAGCACATCAAATCTTCAAATACACTCTGTGATCTACAATGAAAATATCTCTTCATCACATTGGGCTTGAAACATACCAAGAGCCATGTGAAATGCTTTCTCTCCCAGGGGAAGATGAACCACGAAGGGGGCAGTCAGCAGAGTGCCCCACCCGCCATCACCCCAAATGTACAGGATCCCTCGAACCGACAGGGCCGCGCTGCAAACAGAATGTAACTTTGATCAGTGTCAGAGTTTCTCAATTCGAACCAACCCTACCACAATTTGATACTTATTTCTAATAATGAGCCGCTTAGGCTCACAGAAATAGTATGAAGTATTTTTGTAAATAATAAAAACACAAATATTTTAAAACAAAACTAATTAAAACTCCACGCCTCACCTAAAACTTCCCCTAACACATTGTTTACGGCGTGCACATTTTTGTGCACTTTGATTACTTTCTGAATTTCATTTACAAAAAAACAGGTATTAAACGTCTAATTTGTCATGTTTGCTTTGATGTGTGGAGGATAGATGTCACTATAATACAAAAATATTATCAATTCTTTTCTGTCATTGTTCTTTCTTTTGATGTGAGTTAATATCGCCCGCATCAAATAACATTTCTTTAATGAACTCACCGTAACCAATGAATGTGTTAATTAACATGTCACATAACACTTTATGCATGACAAAATTTTTATTTTATTAGAGTTAGTTTTAATTTGTACCAGAAGATGAAAACATCTGTCGTTTTCGAAACTAGTCATAAATAAAAATAAAACTCATTAAAGTGGTATATTCAAGTGTTTAATTTTAATAAAATTTTATTAGAGTTTATGGTAACTGAGAAATGTATGTGTGGAAATGTAAAATGTTCAATTATAAAAAAACTAACTAACTAACTAACCATCACGCCGCTTCCCCGCAGGGGTAGGCAGAGAGAATCCAACGCCAAACCACTCGGTCTTTGCAAACATTCTTTGCCTCTTCTACATTCATGCATCTCCTCATACATACCCGACGATTATTACGACTCCTGACCCGGCCGCTTTCAAGTATTTGACATACCTGATTGTGCCAAGTTTTCCTCGGTCTTCCTCTGCTTCTTTTTCCAACTACATTCGCTCCATAAATTTGTTTAACCGTTCTTTCTTCACTCATACGCTCCACATGTCCAAACCATCTCAACACACCTTTCTTAATTTTATCGATAATGCTTATCTCAGCCTTACATTCTTTCCTTATTTCATCATTCGAACATCTATCAAACATCGTTTTGCCACACATTCGTCTGAGGGATCGCATTTCTACTGCATTCAGTCTGCTTTCATCCTTCTTTTGCCAACTCCATGCTTCGCTTCCATACATAAGGGTTGGAACCAGAACTCCATTGTGTACTGCCAGTTTAGCTTCCGCTGATAGATTTTTATTTGCTTAAACTGATTTTAGTGCACCATTCACTCTGTTCCCAGCATTCACTCTCCTTTCTATGTCTTTATCAATCTTTCCATCCCTAGAAAACATACTACCCAAATATATGAAATCATCTACCTGTTCCAAAATCTCCCCATATTGTTTATTTTGCAATTATAAATATAAATAAAAAAAAACTATAATAATTGTTTGAATAACAGTCTGATCAATTCATTCGTAATTTGTCAATTTCTGACCAAATTCAGCTATAAAAAAATTGTTAAATGCTTTCAATTCAAGATATGAAAAATGACAGTCAACAGATGACTATAGAATGACAGGACAAGTTGAAATTAAAAAGAATTTCATTATGTTATGTGAATGCTTCCATTCCCCACCAAAAAACATCCTCCGGCCTTAAAAAACCTTCACAAAGCTACGCCAGGAGCGGACAAGAGGATGGAGAGTCTGGACCTTCACCTGTAACGCAGCCTAAATAGCTTTATATGTTTTCAATACACCATACAAAAAGTAAAATAAGTAATGCTTCGAAAGACCTCTTCACCCGTCATATAGCGTCATATATCGCTCACTCCTTTCAAGAACGTCATAAATAAAAAATCGTCAATTTTAAGTTGTGCATGTTTTCGGAATGCCCAGAAAATGTACTATATCCCAGCAAAAGAGGCATATTTTTAACTTAATATATACCCGCTACAGGGCAGAAAGTGTTGTTTATGTATTTTGAAGAAAAGGTATTGTTTAATTATTTTTTGAAATATACTAAATATTTTTCAAATATAGAAAAAACCTTCAGGTTTTACCTAAAAAGATCTGTTGCTATTTATTTTTAATACAAATAATTGTATTATATTTTTAAACTTTCTCCTGAAAAATAAAGTATTTTGATTTATGACGTTGTTAAAGGAGTGAGCGATATATCAACTATGAGTTATCCCTCACCTGGAGGAGGGCCCGCAGGCCACGCAGGAGATGCGGCGGCCGCGCAGGCCGGGCACGCGCGTGGGGCGGTCGCGCGCCTGGCGGCCCTCCGCGCCCAGCCCGAGCTGCCCGCGCCGCCCGCAGCCCCAGCTCCAGGCGCTGCCGCGCGCGCCCGCCGCCAGGTAGTGCCGCCCGCACGGGTGGCACGCTATCTGCAGCACCCTCTCGCCCTCCACGCCTAGCCCACAACACAACACAATCATTATACTATCAGAATATGAGCACCAGCCTTTGCTGATGTCCCGATACCTTTTTCTGACATTCCAACATAGACGAGGAAGAATATGGAAGTCTGGGTGTATAAACACCCAGACTTCCAACTTGTCATAGGCTATCTATGATTGGATTTAGAAAGATTTTATTAAGATAATGTCTTACAACATTTTGAATGTGTCCAAATACTTGTGACCAAGTATTTGGATGTACTCAAGTACTCAAAATGTTGTAAATAACAATATTAAAATGTTAATAGCAATATTCAAATCAACAACATTCAACAATATTCAAATGTCAATAGCAATATTCAAATCAACACTCAAAATGTTGCAAATAAATTATCTGGTCAAATTATAAGCTTTAATAATAAAAATGAAAATTATATTTTCTGGCGTTTCTCATGTGTGTGATTATAATCCAGGGTTCAGACCTCACATACTAATAAAAGAGTTTCTGCTCAATAAAAATCTTCTTTTCATCTCACCAATAGATGTCTCTAGTGAAGTTCTAGTGATTCAAGAATAATGTTTCAAAATTGGTTCATATAAATAGAACCTCCAAGAATTTGAGTAGTGTGGTTGTCAATAATTATTGACACCACAGAAGTGGGTAGAATTGGTCACGTGTGTTAACCAGCCTATGACGGTTGTCAGCCCCAGACTTCCATATTCTTCTTCATCTTTGATGAGATGTCAAAAAATAAGATAATGTCTTAGTGATAGAAATTCACAAACCTAGGATTGGCTGGAGCTGCAGAGTGTCATACGGCACGGAGTACAGGGAGCCGTCCTCGGCCAGCAGCAGAGCGAGCAGTTCGGCGCACGCCAGCTGTCTCACTCGCACGTCGTTCAGCTGGACGGGCAGCGTGCTGCCATTGTTGAAAGAGATCACTTTCTGGGAAGGCAGTTGGTTCTTCTGCAATATGTGGAAAAACATTACTAAGAAAAAAGTTTGTTATTTTTTCATATATTGACTAAATAATGCATTCTTTTTGTTGGAAAAAGTACAAATCAGTGGGTAAAATTTAATATTTTAATCAATACTATACAATTTTACTCCGTGACAGCTTGACTTTGTTTAAATAGAAAATATGGAAAAGTCTCTGGACTAACATCATATTAATTTGAGTATGTAGTACTTCTGACACAAATTCATATTTGTATTTAAATCATTAGCCTTTTTAACTAGTATAAACAATATGAAATATCAAGTATTATATAAAACTAACTAACTAACTAACCATCACGCCGCTTCTCCGCAGGGGTAGGCAGAGAGAATAGAACGCCACACCACTCTGTCTTTGCAAACATTCTTTGCCTCTTCCACGTTCATGCATCTCCTCATACATACTCGCCAATTGTTACGACTCCTAACCTGACCACTTTCAAGTATTTGGCATACCTGATCGTGCTGTGTATTATATTACAAGGCAAAAAGTGGGAGGTAAATGCAGCATAAGAAGAAGATTAATTTTTAACAAAATATAATAAATATTCAAGCACTCAAAAGATTTTTTGTGATTTTCTTAAAGTCACTATTTATCTTTCGTATTTTATTACAATGCTGACCAATTTCCAGATAAAACAGCTTCTTCCTCAAAACTAACAAGATATATTCATAGTAATTATAACAGATTTTATTTGTATGCTACAAATATGCGAGAATAACAAAATAATTTAATCAAAAGCTATTTTTTTAAACCCAACAAGCTCCAACACCACCATTACAGCCAATTGTCGGGAAGGTAACAAGTTGTGTGAATAAAAAATGTGACAATAATACAAGAGATGGGAAAATGTTGAAGGGTTTCTTTTAGTAGTGAAAATGAGATGCATATTCTCACAATATGTATTGGCAACAATACTAAAAATATTTGTTAAAAAAACTAGCCCTATGTATTGGCGGAAATCCCACAAACTGTAGATGTTCCAGTATGGCCTGATCTTGATTTAGGAGATATTCTTCTGCTATGCTATCGAAATGCGATCTCTCGCGAAGAATGTGCGACAAAACGATGTATGATAGATGTTCGAATAGTGAAATAAGGAAGGAATGCAAAGCTGAGATAAGCATTATCGATAAAATTAAGAAAGGTGTGTTGAGATGGTTTGGACATGTAGAACGAATGAGTGAGGAAAGAACGGTAAAACAAATTAACGAGGCGAATGTAATTGGGAAAAGAAGCAGAGGAAGACCGAGAAAAACATGGCACGATCAGGTATGCCAAATACTTGAAAGTGGTCAAGTTAGGAGTCGTAATAATCGGCGGGTATGTATATGTATATGTTATAATCGGAAGAGATGCATGAACGTGGAAGAGGCTAAGAATGTTTGCAAAGACAGAGTGGTGTGGCGTTCTATTCTCTCTGCCTACCCCTGCGGGGAAGCGGCGTGATGGTTAGTTAGTTAGTTAGTTAGTTTATTCTGCTTGTGCCCTGTCTAGTCCATCCAATGTGAGTGATTAGTGGTCCGGAACACCTCCACCCCTCTTATCCCGCTCACAATGTTTGCTTTCTGCCAGCTCCCCAGCGTCCCTCTATCTTGGCCATCCTCAACAGTCTACTTCCTTTGTGGTCTCAATCCTGTGGACTGGTTTGCAGCAACAAATGACACCTCCTTCGCAATTCCAGTGTGTTATTTTCCACCCTCTTCAGCTCATCATACGTTGAACAGCCCATATCCTCGTACAAGTGGCAAAGATATTCACGCATGGGCGTCTTCTGACGTTCGTTCCCTTTATTACCAGGTGCAGGAAACCCTTCTATTGCAACACGTGATTGATCCATTGGCGTGTCTCTTTGAGATAGTCGTGAGTAGGTTCAATCCACTGTAGAAGGTGGTATTTCTCTTCATGAAATACTGCCTTGGGAGTATATTAGTAGGTATAGATAGTAATTTAGACTTACAATGGCCATGCCCTGCGTGGAAGCCAGCAGGGGCGTGGCTAGACGGTCCAGATGGCACAGCAACGCAACGCCTGCCGTGCGCACACCAACCTCGCCCACTTCTCCATCCGCCGGCAGTTCCAGACTCCTGGGAAATACAACATTGCGAGATGTAAGCTAAGATCAACCCACATTCGTTTGATCATGCCCTAACAAGGCGAAACAACTGTCACAATATAATTTTTTTATGTGTTTTTGTTAATAAAATACAACTTAGTAAGCTCAAAAAATCTGTGTTTGATTTAAAATTAATACATAAATTAAAATGGAGTTCTACAAATTAAACGCCAAATCAAAAAATAAGATCAACCCATTTGAAATTCTATAGGAAATATTACAAGAGGTGGTGACATACACAAGTAGCATAGTGAAGGCCATTGGTGATATAAGCCCGGCATACCTCTTCCCTAAAGGGGAAGTTATTCGAAACATATAAAAAGTAATAAATAAAATAAAATATAAAAGGAGTCTGAAGAAGTGGAGTTACCTGAGAAAGTTGTGTGTTGGTGAACAGTCCGCGGTGGGTGAGTCCGGGTAGGGGGGGTCATTGGGGCCCGGGGCGGGGGTCTGTAGGGACCCCAGGCGGCGAAGAAAAGAGCCCAGGGGGGCCGTGCAAGCTTCAGGGCACAATCTAAAAAAAATACATTCTTTAACATATTGTTGGTAGAGACCAGGAGACGCTTATAAGCGTTCTATTTGCTTACTTTTGGTACAGCGCGAGACGCCAAAAAACATTGTACAAATCGGAATTGTGTTTGAGGTTACTTGTGATTTACTTACTTACTTATAACCCTTATCCACACCCAATGGTGCATAGGGCACTGCGTCAAATTGACGCAGTGTTATGTTGATCATTACTTACATGAAGGCAAGGTGATCACTCTTGCGCTTCACGAACCAGTCCAGGGTAATATTAAATAAATTTTACAGTGTAAAATCACTAATATTTATTCTCACCCCCCCTGGGAATCGAACCCGGGACCTCCAGCACAGTAGCTAAACACGCTGACCATTACACCACGGAGGCGGACTTGCGATTAGTATACTACTAATTAGGGTCGAGGTTAATGAAAAAACCGCCCGACCAAAATGTGTTGAATTTATTAGTGTTATTTGCAAGTGAAAGATAAATCAATTAAAAATATTACATTTTGGATTAAAATTTTACTTGATAAATACCATTATTTCTTAAAATCCACTATGACACTAGGGCTGTGAGCTTCAAGCCAGCCTCCGAAGGCAATAATGTTACAGTAACACACAAACCTGTTGTCGTGAGTGGGCAGCTGAAGCAGCAGAGTGATGGCCTTGAGAATGCGGGGAAGTTCAGCCTGGCGGATGCACAGCTCCAGCGTCAGGCACAAGGAAACCTGCCAGTCCTCCGAGCCGATGGCGCAACCCGACTCGCTAAGAAGAAAATACACACATTAAACTTTTAGCTATTCCATGATACGATGCATTTCCTCACAGTTGTGGGCTATGTAGCCACACCGTCGAGTTGCCGCGCTGGCGTGAGTAGGACGGAAGCGTTTCGAGACAAACTAAACCGAAGATCTCCGAGCGGACCCGACTCTGAAGCGAGAGAACTCAAAAGCCGAGAGAACTAATTGGATCATTGACGCGAACAGACGTTTTATTTAGATTTTCACTTCACTTCTTTAACTCCATATTTTGTAAATTATTTGTAATTATTTGATTTCAGTGTTTAGTATAGAATCGCATTTATTTCAATAAAGGAACTAACTGTAAGTACATCATTTCGTTTTCATTCTGTGCACCACTCCTTTGCATTAACAATCACGATCACCAATACGTGATCACAAAACACGGCAACACGCCGCCCCCAAAACAGCTGTTCCCGAAACCAATAGCTACAAAGTCATACAGCCATAATTGGTGACCTCAACAGCTATACAGTTATTAATGTATCTGTACTATTGTACTATTATACATACATACATACTTCTTCTCTGTCTTATTCCTTATTACTGAGGACTGTGACAGTAATTTTGTGTGTCAAAGGGCTATTAAAATTGACAAAGTGGAGGAACTCTGGCCATATGGAAATAGGATGAATAGTAATTGGGAGAAAGATAATAGCAGCATTGGCTAGGGCACGCGAGGCGCATACCCTTACTCGTACAAGCTAGTTATATTAATTTTACAAGAGTCCCTACAAAAATTTTACAAGGGCCCCACCCAGCCACAATCTGGTGCAGGAAGTTCACGGCAGTGTCCATCAGTTCGGCCCATACGTCGGGGTTGGCGTCCTCTGCAGACGAGTAGAGTGCGTGCGGCGGCAGCGTGCGCACGGCAGCCAGCGCCTCCCGTAGCAGAGCTGCGCACTCGTCGCGCGCGTCCCCACCGCGCCACGCACGCCGCGCCACGCTCAGCGCCAGGCGCATAGCCGCGCGAGCGCCCACTCGCGCCAGCATGGTGCGCCCACTGTAATTCAGAAAATAATTTTTCATATATCTTGCTCGCTTCGAACGTTCGTAAGACCTGAATGATGCGCCGCTTCGAGAAGAAATGGATTCATTTCACATTTTTTAAAGACTCATCAGATATTCATACATAGTTTGCGGGAAACGCTTAAAACCATATTTTACATAGGTACTGTTGGTAGACAGCGGGAGACGCTTTCAAGCGTTCTATTTGCTTACTTTTGGTAGAGCTCTAGTGACGCCATAAAACATTGTACAGATGAGAATTAGGTTTGCTATTACTTGTGATTAGTATACGACCCTAATTAGTATACTAATTAGACGCTAAGGTCGGGGTTGATACAAAAACCACCCGACAACAATGTGTTAATATTATTTATTAATATTTTTTCATATAAAAAATTAACGATAGATTTTCCTTATGAATATTGACATCTCATCCATAGTGTGAAAAATCCAGTGTCTGGTATAAATATATAATATTAATATTGTTAATAATCTATAAGTATCTAAAAAATGTCATTTCTAGGGAACTAATTTGGAATGAATCTTGCCTATGTTCATACGGAGCAAGCTAAGAGTAAATACTTCACCAATTAGCAAAGATCATACAGAAATACATATTGTATTAATTTTTGAAAAAAACATTCATACAATATGTTCAATAATGGGCAGAATGGTGAACGTTACAGATACAGACACTTTATACACAAGTAGACACAAAAGCCAGCCAAATGCCAGGTCGTAAGCACTGAGATACTCAGATTTCTGTCTTCTTTCATTTAAAAAATTACTTATGAGATGAGTGTAATAATTAAAAATTGTTACTTAGCCGGCTCCAGCTCTCCTTTGTCCTCTGTGTCCTCCGTGTGCGGGGGCGCCCAGTTCCTCCTGGCGCTGGCGGCCACCACGGCCTGCCGCTCCGCCGCATCGTAGACTCTGAAATCGTAAAACCGCATTACTACTTCCATCGCCATACTTGGAAGCACACAAGAACAACTGAGAACTGTGCAGAAAATCCAGATTTGTGAACGAGTATTTGGACATACTCAAAATGTTGTAAATAAAATTGACAGGTGAAATTATAAGCTACATTTAAAAAAAATTAAACATGTTTTCAGGCGTTTCTTAGTATGTGAAAATAATCAATTATATTATTATTAGTGTATGGGGTTCAGATCTTGCATACACCTAAATAAATGGGTCTCTGCTAAATAAAAGCTTTCTCAATCCAACTTTAGATGGCAGTCTAAAACTCAATAATAAAGCAACATAAGATTGATGATATACATAAGTATGAGTTTCAAAAATTTGAGTAGCATGGTCGTCAATCATAGTGGAAAGGTTAATGTTCTTCTCCGTCTTATTCCTCATTGCTGAGGGTCGTGACCCTTGCAGAAGCAATGACTCTTCTCCAGTTATCCCTTGACTGCGCTGCACGTAGCGCTCTAACCACTGAGGTGCCTGCTGCTGCCTTAATTTGATCGGTCCATCGTGTGGGGATCTTCCTCTCCCTCTTTTTCCCTCCAGACTACCGATCACAACTAGTCGTTCTAGGCTATCCTCGTTGCCACGCGCAACATGTCCAAAGAACTGGAGAATCCGTCGGGTACAGATATTGGCCAGAGTCAAGCCATCCAAGCGTAGTTCCTGGCGAATGGACTCATTGGTGCGTCTTCTTAAATCTAGTCTCACTTAAATTATCACTTACACTATTAGGTAATTGTCTTCAACGGGTTTGTCTTGACGCACCAATGAGGTTAATGTTACACGTGTATAAAGTGATCATTTAATTAGGCTATAATGAAGTTTTAAAGTGGTATGACTTCGTCAGGAATGACGATGTGAGGAGAAGAACTCAACAGCCCCTCATACTGGAAGTCCTGAAGAGGAGAAGGTGGACATGGTGGGACATGTCCTTAGAATGCGACCTGAGTGCATCAACCCCTCATATCTCTTCTTCCAACCCCGAGGACTCCGGCGCCCCGGAAGGCCGCTGACGACCATTCACCGACTATACTCAGCGGAACTTCGAGACGCCGGACTGACCTGGGAGGAAGCCAAGGAGATGGCGCATGACAGAGTGACTTGGAGACGTCTCGTGTTGGCCATATGCTCCACCTAGGGAGCGAACATGGAAAGAAGAAGAAGAAGAATGAAGTTTGGGTATCCATCTAGGTCATAAACCTTAGATGGATACCCAGACTTCCATATTTTTCTTCATCTATGTTTAAATGTCAAAAAAAAAGAATCAGGACACCAGCAAAGGCCAACAGGCAAAAATAAATGGTGGCAGTGATTGGATTTGAGAATCACACGCATAGGTACATACTTGGAGAGCTCCACGAGATGGCGGCCCATGATGGAGCAGTAAGTGTTGAGTGCGACGGCGGGCGCGCATGTGGCCACGGCGTCGCGAGCACCGCACACCAGCTCCTCCCCCACCCGCTGTAGCAGCTGCTCAACCTCCGCCTTGTCTGGAGGGACAATAACAGGATGATAACGTGGTGCCAACATTATATGTCTACTCTACTACTACTACTACTACTAATATCACGCCGTTTCTCCGCAGGGATAGGCAGAGAGGATGGAACGCCAACTGTCTTCTGTCCTGACATACACTCCTCGCCTTCTTCACATCGATACATCTAGTCATACTGCCCTCTGATTACACAGAATTTTGACACCATCAGATTTTAGGATCTGATTGATCTGATCGTGCCAAGTCTTTTTCGCCGGCCTCAATCTGTTTTCCCGCTCACATTCGCCACATATATTTTTTGGTTAATAGTTTTAACATGTGCAGTAATAATTTATTACGTTATCCATAGCCATTAGTTAGCCATAACTAGGCGAAACAATGGTCACAAAATATATATTTTTTTTAACAATAAAATACAACTTAGTACATACACTCAAAGAATCAGTGTTTGATTTCAAATTTAATACATAAATTAAAATAGAGATCTACAAATTATAATTTATATTTGAAGCACTAGCTTGTGATTTTCCATTTTATAATTAAAATGTAACTTTGTTTTAAAATCACTATAAATATTTTATTATAACTTAGTTATAATGTCTACCGGTTTCCAAGCTAACCGCTTCTTTATCAAGACTGATTAATACTAAAACACTATCTACTAAACAATATTCAAGACGGTTAGGGAAAGAAGCTTAGGGAATCTCAAGTGGCTTTATTATTTTGTGTTGATTGGGAGTCACAGTCATCAGTCCAAGGGATCAGGGATGATGAGTGATTGTGACTGCCAATCAACACAAAAAAAAATAAAGCCACTTGAGATCTACCTAAGCTTCTTTCCCTAACCGTCTTGAATATTTTTTAGTGGATAGTGTTTTAGTATTTATCAGTTAAAGAAGCGGTTAGCTTGGAAACTGGTAGACATTATAATTAAGTAATAATAAAATATTTATAGTGATTTTAAAACAAAGTTATATTTTAATTATTCTACAAATTAATCACCAAATCTATAAATAAGTATCAAATATTATCAACCTGTAACAGGTCCCCAGTGTGACGCTTGCAGGAGGCGCTGCACGGTGGGCGGGGAGGCCACGCAGCGAACGGGCGGGTGCGTGGCGGTCACGCGCGCGCACGGCACGCACGCGCACCCCGACACCGGCCCGCACGTGCCGCCGGGACAGCAGGAACAAGTCAGCACCTGGCGGGAATGGGATGGTAATCAGACATACATAGATAAAGGGAATATTTTTAAGCTCTACCATATGCAATGGGTACGTTAGATATTTTCATAATTTTTTTTTTGGGTTATGTGTCCACCTCTGTATAGTAATGGTCAGCACACTCGGCTACCGTTCTGGAGGTCCGGGGTTCGATTCCCAGGGGGGGTCAAATAAATATAAGTGATTTTTTTAACTCTACTATTTATTCAATATTGCTGATGTGAGTGCTGATCACCTTTCCTTTCCTTATGATCAATATAACACTGCGTTTATATGATGCAGTGCCCTATGCACCATTGGAGTGCGGATAAGGGTTAGAGAGAGAGAGTATCCAAAATGAAACAAGATTATTGGATTGAATTCTACTTTTATTTAAATATATAAACTGATTTATAATGTGACGTGTTTCGTCTTATCACATTTTCAAACTTTTTTTATTATGTAGATTATAGGTCAGACATTGTATGAGGAGCTGAAGAGGGTTTCGCATAATAGACCGGAAAGGCAAAGGAGAAGCCATTTGTTGCTGCAGACCAAGCCACAGGATTGAGACCACAGGAAGAGAGAGAGAGAGAGAAATCACACAACATTTTGATAAAATAATTGGTCAAATTACAAGCTGCATAAAAAAAATATCATATTTTCAGGCGTTTTCCAGTACGTGAAAATAATCCAGGGTTCGGATCATGCATAACATCCAAGTAAAAGGGTATTTGCCTTTTCAATCCAACATAGATGGCTCCAGTGAACTCATATGTACAGTGTCATGAGATTAATGATATATGTAGAAGTTCTGAAAATAGTGTGGCTGGAGTAGTGGAAAATAGTGGAAATGGTAGGGGTAGGATGGTGAATATTGCACACGTGTAAAGTGATTACTTCACCAGCCTATGACAAGTCATAAGCCCAGTAAATACCCAGACTTGCATATTTTTCTTCATCTATGTTGAGATGTCAAAAGTGTATATTAAAGATGTCTCAATTTAGACAACGCATCTATCGTTTTTATACAAAAGGAGATGGAAGTCTGACCATACTAGGGCTAACGGCCTGGCGCCTGGCTGGCTCAAGTGATCACGTTATACACTTGTGTAATGTCACCACTTTGCGTATTATTGAACACCATATTGCATTCAATTTTGAGTGATGTATGTTTGGACTGTTGTTGGATTCCTGTCATATAATAGTTGTAATTTCGATACATTTGGAATTTTGGCTGATAATACTGCCATCAATTCAGAATTTGTAAAGTATATAGCTTTTTCTGATTAGGCATTTTTACTACTACTACCATCACCCCATATCTCCATAGGGGTAGGCTGAGAGGATGAAACGCCACATTCTTCTATCCTGACATACACTCCTCACCTCTTTCACATATGGATATTTGGACATCTAGTCATATATGCCCTCCGATTACGCAGACTTTTGACACCACCAGATTTTAGGTTCTAATTGATCTGATCGTGCCAAGTATTTTATGGCCATCCTCGTGCTGTTCTCCCGCTCACATTCGCCACATTATCCATTCGCTCCACACGTCCATACGCTCCACCTTTGGCATTTTATATTATATTTAATTATTTTTGAACATTGAGTATTTATCTTACTTTGAGGCCGCAGTAGAAGAAGCCGTTGGGGGCCCGCCTCGTCACCACTCCGGCCCCGTTGGGCACCCCGAGGCGCGGACAGGCCGCGAGCGCCCAGCTCCACTGCGCCGCCAGCGCGGGCTTGCGGAGCGCCTGCAGCGGCGCCACGCTCGCCCACGGCGGAGCCCCGGGGGGCGCGTATGCGCCGCTCTCATCCTCCTCATCAGACATCTAGAACCCACCGGAAATTCACTAAATACTGCGCAAAAATTCAATATTTCGTGACATATTTTTCACGCAAAAAAACATAAATAATTCAATTACGGATGAAACCGCTCGATTTATACCTTTAAATATGGTAATATTTACTATTTTATAGCACCCGGTTGCTCGGCGAGGCACCGTCGGCCTAGCAACTCGTTTAATATTTAGCTCGTATTAGCATAATTGAATTACTTTGTTTAGTATTGTCAATAGCAATTAAATGTTCATATTACCTGATGCTCAGTATATTGAACAATTCGAGTTATAGTAAAGGTTCAATTCATTTCTCATGAAAATTCTGCATCTGAAGGGATTTTCCGCGAGGAAAATAGGGGTGTTCAAACGTCAAACAAATTTTTATTTACTGGCACTGCCTTCTATATCCTTCTGTCAAATTGGTTATTTTATATTATGAATACCTAGTTAGGTACCTACTTAATAAATATAGGCGGCTCCAAAGGCGGCTCTCGACTTTTTTTTTGGTTCGTGAAAATATGTGTGAAAGTAGAGGTCATGTAAAAATAAAATACCAAAAAGATGAGTATTATCAGTTTTATATTTATTTATTAATCACATATAAAAATACAAAATATGATTAGGAAAGAATAAGGGCTCAGAAATCTTTTTTATGCCATCTTCATTCCGTGTCTTTTTCGATTGCTCTACGTATATAAGATAAACTTTCTGTATTGGGATCACATTCGTCCTTGATAAATTTCATGAAATTGCATGAAAGCTTCGTTCATATTTCTTTTACAGTCAAAATATTTACGATTTACACCTCTTTTTCGCCTTCATATCCTATCTTATTTGCATATTGTTGTTCAATCAGGTATTTATTGAACAAAGGCTCCAAATGAAATTTGATTAATTTACTAACATATTTGTTGTTGACGTTCAAGTTTACTTTATCATCATTGAAATTATTTAATGTGTGATATTTTCCTGAGATTTTTCAGGTTTTAGATGAACGCGGATCATTTTTGGGCATAATTTTATCCAAAATAGTCAATGTAGAGTCCTTTTTTTTGTAATTTGCGTGCCGTACATTCTAATTTCTTCAAAAACATTTTAGTGAAAGCCCACCTTCTCTTTCAATTGTTTTGATGGATTACCGCTCTTATATATTATTATATAATAATGTTTAATTGTAGCAACAACTGTGTTGGCAAATAGCAAATTGTGCAAATATCGAGGGCCGCCTACATGGGTACTTAGATAGTATATACCTGAGTCCTGCCCTACATCTTAGTCATGCTTCAGCCCAAGAAAACCGAAAAGTCGTAATTATACGGCGGCCCTACCTCCACATCCACTTTCCCCCCTTCAGATTTAGCCGATTGACGACGATTTTCATTAATATTTTTTTATCTATCATTTTCATTTTCATAGCATATTCCACATCTGCCTTTGAGCTAGTATTTTACGAAAATGGTGCAATATGAATTATCGAAAATTATTATTAGGTGTTACCTACCCATTCCCTAATTCGTCAGTCAAGAAAATATGTTTCAATTCCCTATGGTTAGTAAGCATTGTTTATTGTTGCGTTTGACGTTTGACAGCTCTCTGCTTTGACAGTTCGACTGGGTCGATCAATTTTGATGTTTTTGGGATGTGTTTTTTTATGTATTATGTATAAATGATACCGCCCTGTTTTTTCGAAATTAAAGATAACAATCCGATACTTTTATCAGTCATTTTCGTGTCTAATATTTCATATTATGTAATATAATTTATGAAATCTTATGGTATTATAAAATTATCATCATGGATACCAAAGTAGATGTTTCGGTTAATCGGACGATCGAAATAGATTTAATGAACATTTTCTTAAATAATACAGAAAAATTGCAATCTATATGTCGCATCTGTTTATCAGAAAGCATCGAGCAATCAAAATGTCTGTACGACATTGAGGAAACTATATCTTTCGCCGAAATGGTGATGCTGTGTTCGAGGGTCGAGATTAAGAATCACGATGGCCTACCTGAAATCATTTGTCATCAGTGTTTGGGAGATCTGGAGACGGCCAACAGCTTTCGGATTAAATGCGAGAATTCCGATCTACTCTTGAAGAAATTTTATTCAGACGCTTTCTCCATCAAAGATGTGAAGGAAACGGTAGAAGATGAATCCTTGGAGGGGGTCGTTAAAGAAGAAATATTACTAGAGCAGACGGTCAAATCCGAAGATGAAGATTATTTTGATGATGAAACGGGAACTCAATCTCCTATTGAATTTTCATTAGCAGAAATCATAAAATCAAAGAAAACTTCTAAGAAAAAAAAGAAAATCGACATGATGTTAAATTTTGAAAGCGAAACAGAGATTTCCGAAGCTAAAGAAGAAAAGTTGGGTAAAGTTGTTTGCAACGAATGCGGTAAGCCAATTTCTAATAGATACTCTCTTATCAAGCACATGAAGGCCATGCACGGAGAGGATAGAAAGCGAAGGGTCGGCACTGTGACAGGCTACGGTCCCACCAAGCGCTACCACTGTCCCGAGTGTCCCTACCTCACCCCGCGTCGCCACAACCTGATGTCGCACCTCAACACGCACTCCGGCGCCAAGCCCTTCGTGTGCCAGGTCTGCGGGCTCAGCTACACGCAGCGCGGGAGCCTCATCAGCCACACGCGCACCGCCCACAGCGACAAGACCTACTACACGTGCCCGGAATGCGGCAAGCAATTCAAGGTCAAGGCCAGATACGAGCGGCACAAAGTCGTACATTCCACAGTAAAAAAATTCCCCTGCACTCGATGCGAAAAGTTTTTTAAAACCAGCTACAGTCTCAACCAACACACAAACCGGCACTTGAATATAAGAAATTATAACTGCGATATATGTGGTATGACATTTGTAACGCGCGCGGAGCTAACAAACCATCTGAAGCAGCATAATCCAATCAAAAACCTGGAATGTAACATTTGCAAGTTTCGTACGCGCTTGAAGTCCGTGCTGAAAATGCACATCAAGCGCCACACGGGCAACAGAGAGTTCACGTGTGATGTTTGCGACTTCACGGCGTACTATCGCGGAGGCATCAAGAGACACATGCGAACGCACACCAAGGAGAAGAACTACCACTGTCCGGTGTGCGAAGTTAAGTTTGCGCAAAGTTCCAGCGTCAACATGCACATGCGACGGTTACACGGAATCAAATACAGAGTTCAGGACCACAAGGATAGACGATTTGTCAAATAAGTTACTTAATAAACCACCTTCTCTCTCAATTGTTGTTTGATTTTGAAATTAATGCATCTCATCAATTAGCCCTTTTTTTTTAATTACCTAACGTCCAAGTGACTCTGAAATCTAGCTACGGCTTATGCAACACCGTTTATCATGTCCCTACTCAGGCTTCAACTTTAAAAGTTTCATAGCCTATGCCTACTTGTGAGTGGATTTACTCTTTATGTTTAAAGTTACTATAATTTTATGTAATTTATGAGTGAAAATTCTAGGCAAAAACACTTGCTATCTCGCTAGAGGCATGTGTTTATACATTTCATTGATTCTAAGCATTGATTCTTAGCAGTGAAGTTACTTAGGTGTATGATTTTAGTTCTTGATTTTACTCAGGTAGTGAATTTACTTGTTTATTCTTATATCTATGTACATACTTACATATCTATAAAATACTTACATTGCGCCTAGGAAGGCAACACGCTTAACTTAATATTACACTTAGCTATCTTATGATTAAGTAGCGTCTGTGTGCGGGCGGCTGGAATGGGCGGGCTCGTCAAGGGGGGCGGCAGGTCCAAGTGTGTTGGTGATCATCAATTAGCCCGCCAACGTACAGGCCTTTTATACTAGAAGTTTTAATCCCTAGGTCTGACAAAAATCTAATATTAAATTTTAAAAGTGTATTTTTGTTTTTGTTTATCTAGAGCCCCCAAAGTCTTGTCTGCAAGTGAAATAGGATGGGAAAAATAGAAAAAAATGTATTAACTGAACAAAAATGTTCATGTTCATTTGTTCAACAGCGTAAATCTCCAATAACTAATCATCAATTGCTAAATGTTGACACATTATTGCATTTGAAAATGAGTGTTTTTAATAAATGAATAAATACAAATGTAACAGGTGACAGAAAGACTGTACTTATTTTTCAAACAGCATTTTTACCGCAACTTTAGTGCCATCTGTCCAATGTAACAACAAACATACGCAATACTAAAAATTGCTGATGGTGTACAGCATGCTTCTTGAGAGCTGCTATCATAAATGTCATTTTCAGGGTTTACTATTACATTCTTGTAGCATAATTTTTTAATGTTTTTGTGAAATTATACGTATTTAAAATGAGCGAGTGTTTTTGGCTAGAATTTTCACTCATGAATCACATGAAATTATAGTAACTTTACAAAAAGAGTAAATCCACTAGGCTATAAAACTTAAAAGTTGAAGCCTGAGTAGGATCATGATAAGCCGTAGCTAGCTTTCAGAGTTACTTGGACGCTAGGTAATTAATAAAAAGTGTCCTTTCTATTTTCTTTCATTCTTCCATTCACAGCAATGTGTGGCCGGATACTGCTAGTTACAAATAAAAATATATGAATTCAAAGTTGATTCGTATATTTTATTTTGTATTTCATCAGGGGAGCATCTGAATACTGAATTGCATAAGAAATGAGCTCTAAATATATATTTAAATATATTTTTATTCCAATTTTTTTACAGATTCAAAATTCGCGGTTTGGCAATTGTCTGTGACCAATAACAAAAGAAATTCCTTTTCTATGGTCAACTTTATATATTGTTTATGGTATGTTTACTTTATTTTTCGTTGTTTATGTTTTATTTTGACGTTTGCTTTCGGTTGTGTGTTGATTACATACATCGCTAAAATTCAGAAAATTTATATCTATTTCTCATGTTGTAATAACATGTCTACTTATAGGAAATAACAACTGAAATAGGTGTAACGTATTTCCACTGTATCGATGCGCGTTTCGTTTTTCCGGAATCGTTAACCGAGTTGGTTATATAAAAAAAAATGATGCGTGAATTAGATTTTCTAACCAGAAACTCTCACAAATTGAATGATCTGTGTAGAATATGTCTGTCGGAGAATTCCCTGAATTCCACGTCGTTGTTCGAAGTACGCAATTCTATATCTATATCCGAGAGAGTCATGCTTTGCGCTAGAATCGAAATCAAGCACGAGGATGGATTTCCCGGGTTTATTTGCGAACAGTGCGCCACAGAACTGGATACTGCCGACCATTTTAGAATCAAATGCGAGAACTCTGACTCGCTTTTGAGAAAATTTCACGTAAAATTTGGATTAGTTCCCAAGTCCGAATTGAAAGACTCAAGTGAGGATTCTCACGGGGATGGAGCGTCAGAAGAGACTTGGAACGAAATCAAAGAAGAAAATATAGCCGTCGATTCGGATGATGCGCCCGTTAGTCTCGAAGAACAATACGAACCTCCCAAGAAAGTCGCTAAAATCAAAAGACATAAAAAAGTTAAAACGGCCAAGCCGATACAAATGGAATTAGAACTCAATAGCGAAACGGATGTTACAGTTAAAAAAGAAGATATAGATGATGAATTATTATTTGATAGGCGAGTTAATGGTTGCAAGGACGAACAGGGGGAAGATAATACGGGCAATACGAGAAAGAAATTTACGTGTCATTTATGCGGTAAGCCGTTAAGTAGCAAGTCCTCGGTGGAGCAGCACATCCTGCGCATGCACCGGGAGGACGGCAGCCGGCCCAGCAACGTGACCGGCTTCGGGGCCGAGCGGCGCTTCCACTGCGCCGAGTGTCCCTACAGCACCAAGCACAGCCAGAGCCTCAAGTACCACGCCTCCGTGCACTCGGGCGCGCGGCCCTACGCCTGCCCGCAGTGCCCGCGCACCTTCACGCAGCCCGGCAGCCTGTCCTGCCACCTCAAGACGCACAGCGCCAAGATGTACTTCACCTGCGCCCAGTGCGGGAAGCAGTTCAAGTACAAGGAGACCTACGAAACGCACAAGAGCGTGCACTCGGAACTGCGCAAGTTCACTTGCAGCATATGCAACAAGGGGCTCAAGTCCCGCAAGACCCTGGAAGGCCACATGAACCGCCACTACAACATCCGCAACTTCAGCTGCGAGACCTGCGGGAAGACCTTCGTGACGCGCGTGGAGCTGGTCAACCACTCCCGCCAGCACACGGCCGAGAAGAACTTCAAGTGCAACTACTGCCAGTTCAGCACCTACCTCAAGAAGGGGCTGGACTCGCACCTCAAGCGGCACAGCGGCGAGCGGCCGTTCAAGTGCGACACGTGCGGCATGGCGTGCTACACGCGCGGGGAGCTCAAGTGCCACATGAGGAAGCACACCAAGGAGAAGAACTACGCGTGTCCCGTGTGCGAGCTGCGCTTCATACACAGCTCCAGCGTCAACAAGCACATGCTCAAGACGCACGGAATCAAATATCGGAGAAACGATAGCCTGGATAGAAGAATCATCAAATAACAGAAATGGTCTACCTTAAAAATGTCATATGATACTTAAAACTAAAATAATTGTAAGCAATTAGTGACTGAAAATTTCCAGTGCATTTTTTATAAATATTTTTAGCATTTTGTAATTTATACACAAAAATTAGCAAAATTTTCTAATTTTTTTTTATAGCTACCAAATTTTTGAATGGGAGATTTTCACAAGTTTTTTGTTCCCAGATGTTTCATCACTAGAACTGGTCAAGTTGACAGTATCAACCTTCTTCTTTTTCTGCTTTAATCAGGACTGTGTTCTCCTGGAAGGTGGATCTTCCTGGAAGTCTGCTGCTATCCTCCCCACTCAATTTGAACTTGCTCTCCCCACATCTCTCTAAAAGCGTCTTGCTCTTCCTCGTCAGTAAGAATCTATTACATCGAAGATGTTGTACTATGGGGAAGTATCAACCCTAAGAACATGACCCTAACCAAGAGGTCAAGAGCAGTTACGACTTGAAGCTTGAAGGTTTAGGTTAAATTTTGTCATTTCTCCCAGTTGTAGTATACCCTGTTGTTGTAGCCAGGTGGACAGTGTAAACAATATATGTAATTTTTGCAGTCTTCAGATGAATTTTAAGATTTCATTAATTGATTCGGCAGTCACTTTGTGGTAAAATCTGTCCATTTCTAATTAATGTTTTACTTAGTTTACGGTGTTTAAAAATGATGTGGAATGCATGGAAACACGTGTCACAGTAGATTTTAAGAAATAGTGGTACATATTTACTAAGTAAAATATTAATTAAAAATTAATTTTAAGATGTTAATTTTCTTTTAATTACATGTCCATCTTGTCTAAGCTACCGCGAATGCCTATATGAAAACTTATTATCCCATGCTCCAAATAACTAATGTTAACACACATTATGGTAGGGCGGTTTTTTCATCAACTTCTTCTGTGTGTGTCATGTCAGGTCCCCCTGACGTCGACCATCATTGAAAGTAATTGTTCTTGTCTCGGGCAGTTCTAAACAGCGCCTCGATGGCCCTCATCCCCGTCCAATGTCGTACATTCCGGAGCCAGGAGATCTGTCTTCGACCCTCTATTTTGCCTTTTATGATTAGGTACAATAGCTCGTACTTGTCTCCTCTCAGCACATGCCCCAGATAGGACACCTTCCAGACCTTGATATCAGTCAGCAACTGTCTCCCTGCTCTTTCTCTTTGGAGCACATCTAACACAAATATTTGAAAAAAAGCGTTTCTGAAAGAGATAATTGTGTAATTATACAATAACATATGTAAATATATAATAATAAGTGATGGACATATGTGAAATGTTAGGAAAGGCCATGTTTTGTGATATTTTCATACCTTGTTATGTAACGTACGCTGTATTGGTGGCATATTTAATGCGTAGGTTAAAAACCCCAGTTGTTAAGCAGATTGATACTCAATATTGATTTACAACTAAACCATTTATACCAATATAAATTAATTTTTATTATTTTAAGTTAATGTTTTATTCATTTTAAACTATTTCTTTTTAAAAATGTTTTTTCAACTTTTAAGAAAAACTGTAAGTGACATTATTTATACTAGAAGTTGTCCTCTAAGACATTTCGGAGTATAACAATTATAATGCTAGGGTTTAAACATTTTTATTTAGCTGTCTCTTCTCATAATCTTTATCTGCACCTAATGGTGCATGGGGCACTGCACTGATGCGATCTTATTTTTATTGTTAATTTACCCTGTTGGATTTTGTAATTTTATATTGCTGTTTCAATAGCCAATTACATATGTATATTTATGTAATTTTTTAGTTAATAACTGGTCTTGCTCCCGTCCCATACAATCTCAATTATTGTTTAATTACCATTTTATACAACTCATTGTATAAGAAATACATTCAAATTTTTGACAAAAAAATCTATTTTTTGTATTAAGTGATTAATCATCACGCCGCTTCACCGCATGGGTAGGCAGAGAGAATAACGAATGTCATCATTTGATAATGCCATAACTAGGCGAAACAATTGTCACAATATAATTTTTTTATGTGTTTTTGTTAATAAAATACAACTTAGTAGACTCAAAAAAATCTATGTTTGATTTAAAATTAATACATAAAAGAGAGAATATAATGTCACACCACTCTGTCTTTGCAAACAATCTTTTCCTCTTCCACATTCACACATCTCCTCATACATACCTACCGATTATTCCAACAACATTAACTTTTTACCAAATTTTATTAGTGTTCTTCATTGTTTCATACATTCAAACTATCTCAACACACCTTTCTTAATTTTATCGATGATGCTTAACTCAGCCATGCATTCTTTCCTCATTTCACCATTCGAACAACGCATCAATCAATTATCAAACCATGCATTCTTTCAGTGTCTTTCGCTGACAACAGAGAAGGAGAACTTTATAAGTAACTTAACACGGGCAGGAATCCAACTCTCCACCCTTCTTTCTGAACCTAATTCTAGAATTGCGGGCATAATTTCTAAAATGATAAATCTAAACGCATTTGAACTATGAAATTTTGTATTGTTATTATTATTTTCTATTCTCTTTTTGTTTGTAAATAAAAATAATACTTGACGCTGGCAGAAACATCCTTTCACTGGATGACTGAAAAATAGATATTTTTTAAAAATAAAATAAAATAAAACTTATCATAAATCATTTTCACAGTGAAGCGCCTTTGAGGTATTTTTTTACGATAATGGCGCTATATAAGTTATCCAAATTTATTATTATTATTATTATTTTGCTGCACATTTGTCTGAGAGATGGCATTTCAAGTGTATTCGGTCTACTTTCATCCTTCTTTAGCAAACTCCATGCCTACTCCCATACATTAGCTGTAACTGGCTGGGTAAGAATATTTCCAAATAAAAGTCAGACACTTAAATTATATATTTTTATTGTTGTAGATCTTATATAAACAGTTGCAGATGGATAACGTTTACAATTGTGGAAAAGATTTATCACAAAATTTAAAGTTGAATAACTTGAGAGTAACCGAGGTAAAGTTGAATAATTTGAGATAATGTCGTCCCCATTTAGGCATAAGTCACCGACTCTAAAAATGGCAGTTGGTCTCGGAAAAAATAATCTGGACAGAACCAAATTGAACCAGAAAAATTGTGGATTTGACCAACATAAGATTGTAATTTTAATATTTCATACATGTCTGTTATTTAGATGAAGATATAAAAAACCATAATGACAATTATGATTTAGTGTATCCCAGCAAAATATAACTTCAGCGCCGAGATACAAACTCGGCTTCTCTGATGTCAGGTCACCAGTTGCCAGTTTATCCCGAGCATGACTCGGGCAAGGAGTTTGTCTTGCATTGACGAGTCCGAGTGCTGCTCGGGCAAATCGTATTCCACTACTTGGTGATATTGATTTGCCCGACCCAAATATATTTATGTATTTGTTTTTATTGACTAACCCGAGTAGTGTTCGGGTAGTCTTCGAGTTGTTTTGTGATGATTTCCTGCACCGACCAATTTTCTCGCCAAAATTCGACTGTCAACACTTGCAGACACTTGCTGTAAATATCTATCCTCGGAGAAAAAAATAGTTATTTTTCTTGTGACATAATACCTACAATCTGAATGATAGGAATACCTACAATCTGAATCAAGTACTTGTGATATTTATAAATATTTTAAATTTATAAGCTAAGTATACTAGTTGTTACACATTCCAGGGAAAGGGTTCATCAACTAATTCTCTGTTTCCACAAGTCTCTACGAAACATCCAACAACAAAAAATATAAATAAATACAAAAATACCCTAGAATACTCATAATAATTAATCACGCTTTTAAAAATAAAGTATGTAATCTTAAATCAATAATAATACATATTATAATTTATTTACAACACCGACCGACGAGGATAGTTATTTAGAGAATATCGTATTTTATAATTATGTACAGTAAGACCCCGCTTGACGCTGCTTCAATATCACTCGGTAGCATTGGGTATCCCCCAAACTCACACAATTGAGTAGTCCACTTGCAAACCACGTTATATTGAAAAATTAGAAAAATAGTTAAAAATATTTACGTCCCTGTTTAACATAATCTGCCAAAACTCATTGAGTTAGGAACAAAATAGAATAGAAAAATCAATACTCTTGCAAAACTCGCTATGCCACGATTGGCACTGTCGATACAGTTCACTTTAAAAACTCTCTCAAAAAAGCTCAAATGGGTAGAAGATTTAATCTTCTACCCATTGCCACCATTGACTAAAAAATTTAATTTTTTAACATAAAGCAGTTCGCGAGTGGACTACTTAATTTTCTTGCTTTGATACTTACACGCAGTCATGTGTCTCATAACTTTATAGAATATGATTTAAATTTGAGGTGACATCATTTAATGCTGTAAGCAGAGTCTTACTTTGCTACAAAAAAATCGTTGACAACATTTCTAACCATTATTTAGTCGCATGATGTCATTTGAACAACTGTTGACAGAACTCGTTACACGGCATTCCGGAATGATTTTATAGCGCAGTTAATGAATAACTCTAGCTAACAAATAACAATTGGTTAGTTACAACATATCTTTCATTTACTGCAGCAAGGATTTATATAGTTAAGAAAATACAAAGTCATACAAAACACAATTTTATCTCTAGAGAGACTGGGGTTAACCCTGGATAACTAAACATTCGTCCAGGCGACGACGCCCTTCTGGGTGCAAGTCAAGTGCACTTACTTCCCTGCACCCCGCACCCGCCAGGCTTTGTTTACGGAATACTGATTTATTGTTAAATGTCTCTTACATTCATTCCTAATAAACCAAACTTAAGTGTCACGTAACCAGTTACTATTTTTAATAAACACTTTTGATCATTTTCACGTTTTTAATTGCGTAGTCCGCCTGACGGATGTTTAGTTACTACAAATATAGTTTAGTTATCTAGGGTTGTCATTTTGTCCGCCTCCGTAGTGTAATAGTCAGCACGCTCGGCTACCGTTCTGGAGGTCCCGGGTTTGATTCCCAGGGGGGGTCAAATAAATATAAGTGATTTTTTCACTCTAATATTTATTTAATAATACCCTGGACTGGTACCTGAAGCGGAGGGCTGATCACCTTTCCTTCATATGTAAACGATCAAGATAACACTGCGTTTATATGAAGCAGTGCCCTATGCACCATTGGGGTGCAGATAAGGGTTTTATTTATTTAATTATATCTAGGGTTAAAATGTTGATTTTTTTAAGCCTTCACTCTACAGCGAAAAATGACATTTTTGGATTATATCATTGTTGCAGCAAACGAACACATGTTTTTGCGACTAAATGAAGGTTAAAATATTAAAAAAATTGTAATTGTAATATTTTCAGATAAAAATAAAATAATAATCGGCACACTTCCTAGAAAAATTGTCTTAAAAAATCTAGCAGGGATTCATTGAAGAAAAATAAGAATTGAATTAGCAACATCTATAAAACATAATTGTATCTAGATATATCTATGTTGCTAAAACGATGTACGTTTTGTATCGAGATAATAAACTTTCTAAAAATTTATTCATTTCAGAATGACAGATGAGTCTAATAAATAATAATAATGATCATTTTTCATATAATTTTTTTCTCATTGCGCGACTTTCACCCTTCATTCATTTTTAAAGTTTAGTAGAATCAATTATACACTTATCGGCGTTGTCAAAATTTTTTCCATCAACTAAAACACATGATTGTTTGAAGCTCACATGAAATGTTGCGGCAATTTTGACACAAAATTCTAAAATGTCAACCCTCCCATTAGTGGCAGTGGGAAAAACAAATGCGTGTTGGGGTTTATTTTATTTCACATTTACAGTTTTTTATTCAACCAATTCAAACTTGATTTGCGACTATTGGGTACAAAAAAATATCTAAGCTGAAATTTGTAAAAAAAAAAGTAAGAAAAAAATGTTTGACTGAAATTATGAATTTCCACCGCTTTTGTCGATTTGAGCAATAAAATACATAAATTTCTTTTCAAACATCTATATATCAGCCTATATAGGAAAATTTTTCTCTTTCTTTATCTCCTGATTTGAAATATTATCCAAAATTTCCATTTCCAATTAACGAACTTAACTTACTGTACGTTGTATCTCCTTGCATGAAATTTTCATTTATACTTTAATTTTAGATGAGGCATTTCAAAATGTATTTTATGATGGCCTACAGCGTAAAACTTCTAATTTTTAAGGTCCTTAATGACGTTTTGTACTCACTCTTTTGTCTCTTGCTAAATCTCCGTAGAATATAAAACCATCAAAACAGTCGCTAGCTGTTGCTGCTACAGTAGATTCACTTTCCTAGTAGCAGCAAGAGCTAGCGACGGACTCTTATGAATATAGTATATATGTTCAAAGAATTTGTATAACTTGTTGTTGAACAGAACCGTACGGTTGAACTGGTCGAGGAGATGTATATTAGGGTCCCTGTAGAACAAAATCAGGGCAATTAATTTTTCAAATCACGCAATTCGCGATTAAGTTTCGAGGTAGTATTTTAGGAAAATAACGCTACACGAATCGTTCAAAATTATTATCATCAAATGGGAACATAATGGCTCGCCATCGTAGCCGACAGGTTAGTGAGTTTGTCTGCGCAGTAGCCGTGAGGCCCGCCACTGTGCGACTAACAGAGGGTTGAAGGGAGATGCGGAAAGTTAGGTCGGCAGAAAGATTCAATCCTCTTCATAGTCCTCGTCCTCGGAGACGTACTTCTTAGCAGCCTTCTTCTTCCTTCCCGGCGTGCCCTTCCCTTTCCCCTTGAGCTTGATCTTCATCTTGACGGAGCGACTTGATTCTCCGTCTGAATCTTCTTCATCTACGAGAAAAATATACATAAAACTTGATATTGTAGTCATACAGGAGAAAGTGACCAACTACCAAAACGTAAAATGTTCAGGAGGGCCATTTAAGTCACTATTGCTTGGCGAGAAAATGAACACCAATGCAGTTAGTCATTTTTACCAAGTCAATATATTATACTTCCAAGTTTAAAATCCTTTGGGATGTTTTCAGGGCAATATTAAGCTAGTAAGATACCAAATAGTCAATGATCACATTTTTGTAAAAAAAATGCACTTGGTCACTTTCTCCTATATGGCTACGATATATTTGATGAGATTTTAAATTTTGTTTTGCAAATTACATTTTCCAGGGGTGTCAAAATAAGTTTCAGTATTTTTCACTCTAATATTTATTAAATATTACCCTGGACTAATTGGCGCCTGAAACGTAAGACTGATCACTTTGCCTTCACGTAATAAACAATCAAAATCATTATAACATTAGTACCCTATGCACCATTGATGTTAGAAAAAAAAATAGATAAAACAGATTTTGTGTAAATATATTTTTTTCATTTCTGTATCAAAACTAAGAGTAGCCAGAGAGAATAGAATGTGACACCACTGTGCACAAACAATATTCGTTTCTTCCACATTCACGCATCTCCTCATACATACCCGTCGATTATTTTGACTCAATAATATTAATATAAAATATTTTATCATGCCAAGTTTTCCACGGTCTACCGCTGGTCTGTGTTATCTAGATTGTTAATTACACAAAAAGACAAACAAGGTGATCAGACCTGCGCTTAAAATCACTATATAGTGAAGTTGTTTTGTAAATCATAAAACAGAAAATTGCAAAATTTAAGGCTTCAAATACTGATAAATTATATTACATTACAGTTTGATGGAAGTCTTTTTTGTTAAATGTTTTGCGTCATGGAAATATAAGTTAAATTGGTATTCAAAGAACCGAATTGGTTACCTTCTTCGCTGGGGTCGTTGGATGGCTGCGTGAGGACGCGCGTGCGGGCCGTCTCGAAGACGCCGCGCAGCGCCACGCTGTCCTCGTAGATGAGGGACGCCTCCTCGTTGTAGGTCTGCGCGTTCTGGCACAGCTGATTGAAGTCCTTCTCCAGGTCGTTCATCTCCGTGTACTGCGAGTCGGGAACACAGTGCCAAATCAGTGAATGACAAAATACAGGCGAGAATATTAAACAGCCAGGGCAGTACTGGGACTGAATCACCCTTATATAAAGATGATACATTCTCATTAACAGTTTTTTTTAATTCAATGAAAATAGTGTTACTAATGAAATTACCGTAAATTATAAGTTATCTCAAAATACACAAATTTGAGAACAATCAAAGTTTATTGAGGGATGATTGAACATTCCCTTTTCTCTATTTTATCCCTTATCGCACCCAATGGTGCATTGGGCATTGCAATGCATCACCGCAGTGTTTTCCTCATCGTTAATTACGTGAAGGCAGCATGACCAGTCCTACGCTTCCGATACCAAACCAGGGTGGCATTAGACAATGAAATGTTTGCAGACTATTTATCAGATTGTTCTTGGGACAATGAAGGTGAAGTATTATTGGAAAATGAATCTAGTAGTGATGATGAGGTAAGAATAGGCTGAATGCGTTGGAGATGTGCATCTATAGAAGAACGCTCGGGATATCCTGGAGAGACCACATCTCCAATGACGAGGTACTACGATTGATCAAGGAAAGGAAGCACCTACTCGTGGCTATCTCCAAAAGACGCGCCGAATGGATCGGCCACGTGCTAAGACAAGAGGGTTCCTGCACAAAATAATAGAGGGGACGATGGAGGGAATAAACGCCAGAGGACGCCCACGCCGCCAATACCTAAGCGACTTATACCAAGACATGGGCTGCTCGACGTATGAGGAGCTGAAGAGGACTTCGGAAAATAGGCGAGAATGGCGAAAGAGATGTCCCCCGTTGCTACAGATCAATCCGCAGGATTGAGACTAGAGAGAGAGAGTGATGATGAGGACATACTGACACCTAAACAAATTTATAATTTTTGCAGAATACGTAAAACGCCCGCTCCTAGTACTAATTAGCGAGCAGATGTGTTAAGACTAATGTCTTGACTGTATTGTGTTATGGAGTTCCTCCGAAGCTCACCTTTCCATCCTCGATCCTGGCGAGGATCTTCTTGATGTCCAGCGGGCGCTTGATGACATCGTAGTAATCCGGCAGCTCTCGCCGCGAAGGGAGCTTCATGAAGGGCTCCGACAAGGGACGCCCGTCATTCCTGGCAGATACAGAACATGTTAGAGAACTGGAATCCAAACTTCATGGACAAAAAACAACATACATTTTTTTTATTGTAACAAAATATATATAATTTGACCTCTCCACAAGTTTAGAAGAACTTAAATTTCAAAGCAAAATTAGAAGTCAAGATCTCTATAATTTTAGAATTGATTTGAAGTTTTACTTGGTAAATACTACTACATATTTATTTATATAAATAGTGGTTTTTATCAAGTAAAAACAGGGATTTTTCCATGTAACACGGTGGAACAGCGTTCTGGCACCTTTTTTCAATTTCCAAAATCAATTAGTGGAGACAATGTTTGTGGTTACGTAATTACAATCTATATTTATATAATTCCTCAATATGATGGGAAAAGTTGCTTTAAATTTTATTTAAATGATATTTTTTTTAGTAAAACGCTTGGACATGAAGTGAGTTCAGGGACCTTTTTTTGTTAAAAAAAAAGCCCCGAGTAAAAGTAATTTAAAATGGATAGATATTACTGCAAAGTGATTCTCAAATCAACTTATAAAATTATAAATGATTATACATTAATGTCCGCCTCCGTAGTGTAATACCGTTCTAGAGGTCCCGGGTTCAATTCCCAGAGGGCGGGTCTAGTAAAAATAAGTGATTTTTTCATTTTAATATTTATTCAATATAACCCTGGACTGGTACCTGAAGTGGAGGGCTGATCACCTTCCTTCGTGTGTTAACGATCAAGATAACACTGCATTTATATGATGTAGTGCCCTATGCACCATAAGGGTACGAATACATTAATTCACAATTCCTTACCTTCTCCCTCTTCAACTCCTTACCTTATCCTACTCCTCAAACTAATCAGCATTATCTACTCGGTAATGTCAAGCAGCTGTATTACCAGTCTGATTTTTGTTGGCTGGAAGATATCGCCAATCGTAACAATAAGCACATTGTATAAGAGATTTGATAAATAAGTAAATGAGTCTATTATCGGTATATCTATATATTCACTCAAGGGGCTTCAGCTCTAGACTATTGTGTAGTTTAGCAAGTATGTACTCACGGGTCCTGGTACTCGACCACCTGCTTCATGACCTTGCGCATCTGGCGCTTGAGCAGGCGCGCGTCGGCGGGCGGCGCCGGCGTGCCGGGGCAGGAGCCGCTGCCCCCGCCCGCGCCCGCGCCGCGCCGCTTCTTGCCGCCCGTGCTGCACGACGCCACCACGCTGTCGTCGTCCGACTCCTCCTGCCTTCTGTGCGACACGCGCCATCATTACACACCACACAAACACAAATACAACTCAAAAGTATGAAGAAATCAATCAGCTAATATACGGTATATAAAAATACCCATGAACACTTTCAACCAGATACCCATGGGCATCCCGCCGAAAGGATCGTCAATTACCCTCCAGCCGCCCATTCTGGGGTCACAAGTGCATATTCTAATATTTGCATATATGGGACAGGTATATATTTTTTTTATTTTTATTTTAGGTACCGTAGAACGGGGCTACTTGAACTTTGATGTGTTACTTGAGTCCAGCACAAAAAAATATTTAGATCGTGGTATCTGGTGGAAATACTTTTCCATACATATTTCGTATGTATTGAAAAGTATTTCTACTCGGTCTTGGTGAGTGGTTATTTACTAATATTACTAACATTTTTGGAAAAAAAATTAAAGTTTATTTTTGAGTCTACTAAGTTGCATTTTATTAACAAAAACACATAAAAAGTTAATATTGTGACAATTGTTTCGCCTTGTTAGGGCATTATCGAACGAATGTATGCCCTAACAAGGCGAAACAATTGTCACAATATTAATTTTTAGTGTTTTTGTTAATAAAATACAACTTAGTAGACTCAAAAAATCTGTGTTTGATTTCAAATTAATACATAAATTAAAGTTTATATTTGATTGTTGTATGTTAGGTGTGTGTATTGACCTTCTCTTGCGGCCCTTCCTCTTCTTCTTGGTGGAGCCGGTGCTGGCGGCGTCGTCGTCCTCGTCGGGGTCGTCCTCCCCGAACTCCTCGTCGATGGCCTTGAGCCACTCCTTCTCCGTGAGGCTGTCTGTGTAGTCCACCTCCTTGCGCTGCCGCGAGCCGCGCCCCAGCAGGCTCTCGTCCTCCTCGTACGTCCAGTTGGACACTTGCTGCGGGCGGGACAGTCACACGAGCACATTATCAACTGTCAGTGGTTAGAGTGGCGGACTCTAGAGTCGAACCCACTCTACCGCAATTTGATACCTATTTCTAATAAGGAGCCGCTTAGGGTCACAGAATACAGTAGAATCGCGATATAACGAATCGCGATATAGCGAAAAATTAAGTATATCGAAAAAAAATACGAAATTTATTCCCTAAAACCAATTTTTCATACAAAAATGCATTTATATAACGAAATCCCGTTAATATGTATAACAAAATCACTTTTGTCACGTACGAAAAATGCTAATACATTTACGTAAATTTATAACGAAACATTTTTTTTAAAAAGATGATATTATAATGATGATATATAAATATTTATAAGCCGCGCCGCCGCAGCATCTGCCTTATGCGGACGGTTTTATGGCCTTTTGGCGGCGCACGGTGGTCTGTTTTACTATGCACCTAACCTTTGTATTAGTAAATAACGCAGCGATATTTAAGAGTAACTCAATACAATACCCGTTGCAGTCACACTCTTGGACAGGAAAAAATGGTTCTAAACTGAGGACTTTTTTATATTTATATTTCTGTACTATTATTATGACAAAGTTCACTATGTTTTAATGGTTCTATGTTTCTATGCTCTGAGGGATGGGTGTTGTCCTAACATATGAATTTGATGATTTAACCATGTGTGCATGGAACATGGCTTGACTCTGGCCAATATCTGTACCCGACGGATTCTTCAGTTCTTTGGAACGTTGCGCGTGGCAACGAGGATAGCTTGGAACGACTAGTTGTGATCGGTAGCCTGGAGGGAAAGAGAGGGGGAGGAAGATCCCCACACGATGGACCGATCAAATTAAGGCAGCAGCAGGCACCTCAGTGGTTGGAGCGCTACGTGCAGCGCAGTCAAGGGATAACTGGAGAAGAGTCATTGCTTCTGCAAGGGTCACAACCCTCAGCAATGAGGAATAAGACGGAGAAGAAGCATGGAACACCGTCCACCTGTGACTGCACTGCAATAGTAGTGCTAGGAGCAAACCTTCCGGTCTCGTAAATGCTTGGTATAGATATTCAGAGTGCGGCCTTACCTCCTCATCCACCTTGACGAGCCAGTCGGGGAGCTCACTCTCCTGGATGAGCCGGGACTTGGTCTCGGTGGCCTTGCGCTCGATGTCCATGTTCCTGAACATCTCCGTCTCATCCTCCGAGCGGGATATCATCAGGTTTATCATCTCGTCATCCGGCACCTCGTTCTCCTCCTGAAAATTATTGTTACCGTTGAACAGTGTCATTTGGAAAATCGCTATTCGTTTGCCTTGCAAAAAGACATTAATGAACTCTTTCTCCGCGGTTGACATGCAGTGGTGATTAGCTTTTACTTTCATTTCTTCACCATTTCTGTCTAAAAATGCTTGCCCACCAGCCCTAAACATATTATGGACATCTTACAAACAAACAACTCTTTGCGGTGGTATGGACATGTGGAGCGAATGGATAGCGAGAGAATGACTAAGAAAATATATGTGGCGAATGTGAGAGGGAAAACAGAACGTGGACGACCGAAAAAGACTTGGCACGATCAGATCAATCAGAACCTAAAATCTGGCGGTGTCAAAAGTCTGCGTAATCGGAGGGCATGTATGACTAGATGTATGGATGTGAAGGAGGCTAGGAGTGTATGTCAGGACAGAAGAGTGTGGCGTTCCATCCTCTCTGCCTACCCCTGCGCGGAAACGGCGTGATGGTAGTAGTAGTAGTAGTAGTAGTAGTAGTACAAACATTAATCAAATTATTTATAAAAATACAGTTGTGAAATCGGCTAAAAAAATCATGCTTTTGGCAGTATGTAGCATGCGCGAAATTAGGTTAACTTTTATTTAGAAGTACTTTTTGCATATGGGTTGACATATATAATGAATATAAAGATATCGAGGGACACCCTCAATATCTATTTGACCCTTTGCATCAAAAAGTTTTTTTGTATGTGCATACCGTCAGCGCAATAAAATTCTGAGACTAATTACTATTTAATTGTGCTTACATGATTCTAGTTTAATTATATTAAAAAGTTTAAAAAAAACGTATTTTAAAAACATTGAGTATTAAAACACTCTCCTTACCATTCATTGTTTACTTTGTGTAATACCACATTTAAAAAAAAGTGGTATTACACAAAGTAAACAATGGATGGTAGGGAGAGTCTTTTATTACAATACCACAAAGTTATCAATGCTTTTAATATACAAAATATATATTGAGTATTAAGTATTTTGTTGGCGCCATAGCGGCGGCACTCCAGTAGTACGACAAACTATACGTGCCATCTCCATCTCTATACGGGCGTTCCAGCGTTAAGGCGGTATACAGACCTCCTCCTCGTCCCCGTCCTGGTGCAGGATGCTGTGCAGGAACTGCTGGCGCTCGGTGCCCGTGGACTTCTGGTCGAACATGCCGGCCTGGATGACCTTCTCGTCCATGTTGAGCTTGTAGCGCGCGGCCGCCAGGATGCGTTCCTCCACGCTGTTCACCGTCATGAGGCGCAGCACGCGCACCTCGTTGCGCTGGCCGATGCGGTGGGCGCGATCCTGCGCCTGCAGATCCTGCAAATTCAAAAATACAACATGATTCATGCGCAATTAATACATTTATGATATAATGAGGTGCTAATGATATGTGTGGTGTGATGTATGAATACTTAGCTCTCTTAGAATCGTCAGAATCATTGCTTATAAATTAAAAATGTACTTACTTGACCGCAGACCACAGTTTATTAATTTAAAGTTATAAAATATAAGTAACAAGCCATGTTTTAAGAAAAATAAAAATCACTGCATCTAGTTGACAATAATGTCGCTGGCATCAAGTGTCTCGAGCAGTGATCGCGATCAGGATATTGCATGTGCACACTGGTTTAATAGACTCTCCTGCGTCCGTATGCAGTGATAACAACCTTTAGTGGTTTACCAGTGCGGGCAACTTGGCGGGTTTGCTTGTTTATTTAGGTACCTACTCGTGACTGACTAATGAGTCCCTGCAATAATTAACCAGCACACAATTTTCAGTACAATAAATTAAAGGACATGACATGCCTCTACTCCTCACCAAGTGACCCACTCAGCAACTTAGTGACACTTAACGCAAAAAGCAATGGAATGATCCGAATAATAAATATAGAAATTGGAAGAGAAACAATAGAGTAACCAACGTGGGACTTGTTGAATGTGATACACATATAGATATGACGTTACCTGGTGAGGATTCCAGTCGGAGTCGAAGATCACAACGGTGTCGGCGCTCTGCAGGTTGAGTCCCAGGCCGCCGGCGCGGGTGGACAGCAGGAAGATGAAGTACTCCGACTTGGGGTCGTTGAACTTCTTCAGCAGCTCCCCGCGGTCCTCGGCCTTGGTCATGCCATCCAATCTGCAGACAGGATATGTTGTCATTACATGTATACATGTTACAGTGCAACAGGATTAAGTACAGTGTAGTTAAGAGTTTTGAATTTTGGGATATTGACACATGAGGATTGTCAAGATTTTAATCATTCTTGAGATTTGGAACGGCTTCCATTACAAACATGTTGACTTCTATATGTATACTTTCGTCTAGTTCAGTTCAATTTATTATTATTTTTTTTTTGCTGACCCATTGTTTGCAGGAAACGCTTAAAAACGTCTTTTACATACTGTTGGTAAGGCGCCAGAGATGACAAAAAAAAAACATTGTACAGATGGGAATTGGGTTTGTGGTAACTTGTAGTTAGTATACTGAGGGTCGGGCGGCAAACTGTCTGAGTGTAATCAGGGTCCGGGTTGATGAAAAAACCGCACAAGAACAAACAATTAATTGCATTATTTCTTGGATTCATAATTTGAGGAACTCATTAAAATTGTATTTGTATGGTTTGTCACATTTAACTTGTGATTTTTAACAATAAAAAAAATTAACAGACAAAACGATATGGTCATAGAGTGAGTCATACCTGAGATATTGGAAGTGCCTCCATCCCATGTAGTCCTCGATGATGGTCATGCACTGCGTCATCTGACAGAACAGCAGCACGCGATGTCCCGACGCCTTCAGCTTGGGCAGGATCCGATCCAGCAGCTCAAACTTGCCCGAGGCACGGTACAGGTCCGGTCTGCGGGGTGGAACAAACATACACGTTACATTGGACAATATGCCACAAATATGAGAGATGTCGGTGTTGGAAGAAGTAAAGGAAAGGCCATTAGCTTCCTTTACACAGATATTCTTCTTCTTTCTTCTTTAACCCGTATCCGCACCAGATGGTGCATAGGGCACTGCACCATAGCGACGCAGTGTTATCTTGATTGTTAAATGCGTGAAAGCATTTTCTTCTACCTTACTTCAGTCTTTCCTCTACCTTACTTTTGATATCAGTTACACCCAGGCTTCCACGAATGCGTGAACTTGAATGCAGGACCTCCAGCATTACAGGCAAAAATTGCAGGCCAAATGTGTAAAACTTAAAAAAAAGCATATATTAATTAAAAATATATGCACGTGTCCGCCTCCGTAGTGTAATGGTCAGCATGCTCGGCTACCGTTCTGGAGGTCCTAGGTTCGATTCTCAGGGGGGGTAAAATAAATATAAGTGATTTTTTCACTGTAATATTTATTTAATATTACCCTGGACTGGTGCCTGAAGCGGAGGGCTGATCACCTTTCCTTCATGTGTAAACGATCAAGATAATACTGCGTTTATATGAAGCCACCTTACAAGGGCCCAGAGCAGCCGTGTACTAAGCTTTGAGAACGGGTGTTTGCGGAGAATCTTAGGCGTGCGGTGGTTTGACTTTGTGAGGAATGAAGAGATAAGGCGTAGGACGCAGCAAATCTTGGTCACAACTGTCGTCAAGAAAAGGCGATTCAGTTGGCTTAGCCATGTACTCCGCATGCCTCCTGAGAGCCGCCATCAAGCTTGCCTCTTTTACAAGGCATCAGGTTCGCGCCGCCCAGGACGACCACTGCTGACAATTCGTCGGCAGTTCTCGTCAGAACTTCGCGACGCGGATCTGACTTGGGAGGATGCAAGGGAGCTGGCAGCCGACAGAAAAGCCTGGAGACAGTTTGTGGACTCCATATGATCCACCTAGGGAGCGGATATGGTTATTATTATTATTATTATTATATGAAGCAGTGCCCTATGCACCATTTGGTGCGGATAAGGGTTTTTTTTTCTGCGTCCTACCCGTGACTTACCCTTGCACGACGCCGGTGGTGCCGATGTGGTCGCAGTACTTCTCCTCGATGTGCTGGAACATGAAGGGGTGGTTGCAGAGCTTGCGCAGCTGCACGATGGTGTTCATGAGGGCCTTGGCGCCGCCCTTGCCCTTGGTGCCGCGCTCCGACCCGTCCGTCAGCAGCACCCCCTTGGACTGCATGTGTCTGCAAACAAAGCATCAAATTTTGGGAAAATGGAAAGTGTTTTTTTTCAATACCTATCCAAACTAAGTCATAGTTATAATCGGGGCTTTTTTTCATGTAACGCATTAGAACGGCGTTCCAGCACCCTTTTTCACGGACATTTAAAAAAAAAGATATTTGAATGTAGTTTTTTGGTAAAAAGCTTGACATGAAATGAGTTCTGGGACCTTTTTTGTTTAAAAATAAGCCCTGGTTATAAATAAGTCATAGTCAAGAGGTCTAAGAGGTCTTAGAAGTCTCATGCGCAGATTGATGATGTGATGGCTAGTCGCCGGCATGTCGCACTTCGGGGATGGATCACAGATTAATGGAACGAAGATGAACCTGTAATCTGGAGGGATGGATAAGATGGATATGTAACTAGAGAATGAAGCGGCACTCACTTGTAGAGCACGCGCTGCAGGCCGGACATGTCGCACTTGATGATGTACTCGACCTTGTCGGGCAGCTGGGACTCCACCTCCTTCTTGAGGCGGCGCAGCAGGAAGGGGCGCAGCACCTTGTGCAGGCGCCGGATGATGAGGATGGTCTCCTCCTCGTTGAGCTCCACCTTCTCGCCGGTGGTGGCGAAGGGCGCGTTGAACCACTGCTCGAAGGTGGAGCAGGACTTGAAGATGGAGGGCAGCAGGAAGTTGAGCAGGGCCCACAGCTCGGGCAGCTTGTTCTGCAGCGGCGTGCCCGTGAGCAGCAGGCGGTGCGGCGCGATGTAGTGCGTGTTGAGCACCTGCGTCAGCTTGCAGTGGTGGTTCTTCATGCGGTGGCCCTCGTCGATTATCATGTACTTCCATTGGATCTACAACAACATACTATTATTTATAACAAGAGTACATATTCTATTACAGTAACAATAAGTATTTTTTATATTGTTTTGTACATTAAAAGCATTGTTAACTTTGTGGTTTGGTAATACATATTTATTTAATTTAATTATTTATTCATTTATTAACGCCCGTAAGGCCTTTACATATATAATATAATATTGTACAGCAATATAATAGGACGCAAGTACAAGAAACAATATAGATACTATAACAATAACAGAACATAAAATAACATAGCGTAACAATATCATTACAACTAAGTGAAGGAAAAAGAAGAGAGAAAAAAAAGACACTCAAAGCCATGGCAAGAATTCACCTGTCGCCCAAATTCAGGGACATCAAACACTGCTGCTTGAATTGGGTGAGACCAGTGCTAAATATAATATGTCTACGTGACCTATAATACCATTTCCGAGAGATTGGTTTCTACGCATGACACTATATAACACTTTCCTTATCATTCATCATTCACTCTGTACACAGAGTGAATGATATTTTAAAGTGGTATTACAATACCACTTTAAAAAACACTAATTTATGATAACCGGTTTCGGAATAATCATTCCACCGTCAGCTCTTTAAATGGAATTGTTACGGTCTGACATTTATACAGATAATAACAATTTTAAAAAGAGAAAGAAGGCAAATGAATCACAATGGAAATATTTTTTTATTTTTAACTTCAAGTCCACTTTTTATGATAATTTCACATTTTCACATGTCGCTCACTCCTTTCAAGAACGTCATAAATCAAAAAACTTGATTTTTCAGGAGAACGTTTTTAAAGTATGAAAATATAACACAATGTATTAAAAATAAATATTAAGCCACTTATTGAACGTTTTACTGTGCAACAGATTTTTTAGGTAAAACTTGAAGGTTTTTTCTACATTTGATAAATATTGAGTATATTTAAAAAAAATAATTAAACGATACCTTTTCTTCAAAATGCAAAATCAACACTTTCTGCCCTATATCGGGTAAATATAATGTTAAAAATATGCCTCTTTTGCTGGGATATAGTATATTTTCTGGGCATTCCGAAAACATGCAAAACTGAAAATTGACGAATTTTGATTTATGACGTTCTTGAAAGGAGTGAGCGATGTGTGGTGTATTTAAACACCAAAGCCACACTTCAGATAATTTTTCCACGACGTTTTACTTAAAACAAAGTTTGTGTGACATCATTGTAATGATGCTGTCAAAAAAAAACCCATGAAAAAGAACATGGATAATTTTAATATAAATCATGTTTACTAGTGTAAATATTTTTTATTAATCTAGAAAATTTGATACTTGGAGCATTGACTATGTTGTAAAATTATGAAAAGTTAAAAAAAAAATCAATCACACCGTTTTGTCTGTAGAAACTCACTCCCGGGCAGGTCAAGTTGTAATTATGGCATGACGGGGTAGAAATAAGATGAAGATATAAGATAACTGCGGGGTGTTGGGTTTGTACCTTGGCCAGGACGCCCTTGTCCTTAATGACGTACTCGTAGGTGGTGAGCAGCACGTTGAACTTGGTCATGCGCATCTGGTTCTGCACGAGGCGGCGGCCCTGCGGCGAGCCCTTGTACGAGACCACCACCACGGAGGGCGCCCACTTCTCAAACTCCATCACCCAGTTGGACAGGGTGCTGGAAACAAACAATAATTCAAGATTGGCACAAACAGCCCGGTTCCGACATTCCAACATCCATTTCTCCCAAACAACTATTGACACACTTAGGACAGGAAGGTATTTCGACCCGTTCGGTCGATTGATGCTTAAGGACGGGAAGGGTATGTTTACCTTTAGCAATATTAAACACGGTTTGCAGGAAATACTTACAAGTGTCGTTTACAAACTGTTGGTAGAGGGTGGGAGACTCTTATAAGCATTTTATTTGCTTACTTTTGGTAGAGTGCGAGACGCCAAGATGGGAATCGGGTTTGCAGTTACTTGTAATTAGTATACTTTTAGGGTCGGGTGCCGCCCAACAGCAATGTGTTAAGTTGATTGTTACTATATGAAGGCGAGGTGATCAGTCCTGCGTTCCAGATATCAGTGCTGTGTAATATGAAACAAATATTAGAGTGAAAAAACACTCGACTCCCTGGGAATTGAACCTGGGACCTCCAGCATGGTAGCCAGACACGCTAACCACGGGGACAAGTTTTGCAGACGTGAAAAACTTTACCCCACCGAAAATGCAACCAAAGAATATTATTTACAACATTTTGAGTGTGTCCAAATACTTGTTCACAAATCTGGACTATTTCCATTTATTATTTCAAAGTTATTTTTTATCACTTGACCAGGCCTATAGCAAGTCTAGCCTAACTTCCATATTCTTGTTCATCGGTTGTATGTGTGTCTGTGTACCTGAGTGGAACGATGATCAGGAAGGGTCCGTTGTTCTTCTTCTTCTCCATGAGGGTGGTGACGAGCGCGATGGTCTGGATGGTCTTGCCCAGCCCCATCTCGTCGGCCAGGATCCCGTTGAGGTTGTTGTTGAACAGCGACACCAGCCACTCCAGGCCCTGACCATTCGTAACAATAATATTTATCAGATTTGCCACATTATACTTTGCCCCTATTCGCATCGTAGGGCATTGGATTGGATTCACATGATGTTAACCCTTTACCCGTACCACATATGAGCAAAAAAATGGGATTTTGATATTTCTATTTTGCTGAAGTAAACCACACACTTCACAAATTTATCGACTAAGGGCGCCTCTGTCAGCTATACATTGCAAATCTATGAAATGACAACTAACATATGAAAGGGATCCGACAATATTGCACATATACATCTTTTAAGAATGAACGCAATATGGATGTTCAATAATGGACAAATCGGTGAATGTTACACAAATGTATGAAGGGATCACTTAAGCCACCTAATTCATATAAGAATGACAGATCTCAAGTTGAGACACCTACAATATTGATAAACTATCCCTAGGGTGGATAATCACCGTCTGATAGAATAATCAAATAAATAATACCTTGATTTGATATTCTTTGAGATTTCCGTTGACCATGATGGAAGCTTGTTCCGTGATGATTTCATGTACCGTGTGAGCGATGCTAAAAGAAAAGAATTCTAGTGTTACAACCATTCATTCATTTAAAATGTCTCTTCAATAAAATAAGTAAATTCAGAACAATAAAGTCACCTGTAGTAAGTCTGTTCTTCAGTTTTGTACTCGTCATCCTCCACTTTGGCCTTTTTAATAACTTCCTTAGTTTTGTCTTCCTCCGACTTGGTTCGCTTTTTCCCTGTAACCCCCGTACAAAATTGTGTAAATACAGTGTAACAATAATGTTATATAGTGTAATACAATGTAAAAGTTTTTTTTTTTTAAATGTATTTCATAAATTTGAAACTTTTATTTGTTTTATATATATTTTTTTACAATAAAACAATAAACTAAACTTAACTAATAATCGAGCTGCTTCCCCACAGGGGTAGGCGGAAAGAATAGACTCTTTTCCTCTTCCACATTCATGCATCTCTACATACAAACCCTAAACTAATTAATAATAATAATAATAATAAAACCCTTATCCGCACCCCAATGGTGCATAGGGCACTGCTTCATATAAACGCAGTGTTATCTTGATCGTTTACATATGAAGGAAAGGTGATCAGCCCTCCGCTTCAGGTACCAGTCCAGGGTAATATTAAATAAATATTAGAGTGAAAAAATTAATTAAAAAAAACTAATTATTACTAAACTAAAATATTTTTTAAAATGTATTTTAATTTGTGTAACTGTATAAATGAAATCAGTATTGGATTAAAATAATTTAAAATTAAAGTGAAGTGAAATTAAAGTAAAGTAAGTTAAAAAAGAAAATAATAAATGTATGAATTTAAAAAAAAAACACATTATTTTCATCTATTTCCCACATACAAACAGATGCTCGGTGATGTTACGAAAAGAAATATTTTTTTAGTAAATAAAAAAAAGCAACTAATGAAATTTTAATCAAATTCTTTTTTCAAATAAAAACACAAGATTTTGTTTTGTAATTTTTAAGTTTCTAATTATGGGCGCCGATATGCTAACTGTCCGTCCGCTTGTGTGTCAGAATCAATTCACTAATCCACTGTTTTAGATACAATTTTGCCCTTGAAAAAAATAATATTCTTCAAATTTCTGACGAATTATTTTAAAATTTTGTTTTTTTAAATTTATTTTCACTATGGCAAAATCAAAATAATCATTGGAATTAATGAACTTTTACTGACTACAAACAAATAACTCACCCAATATGTGCTTCGGGCATTCCTGGACGTGGCTACATTGCAGATATATACCTTAATATATTGTTAGATTAAAACCAATATTTCTAGCTTTTCCACTTTTTTTTATTAGACCAGCGGCCGGGTTTCGTCGTTACCGACATCATCAGACTGGTATATACCTTATGATATATACCTTATTTATGAGTAATGAATTTACAAGAGTTGAGCCACTTCACGGAAGTTATGGTTGTATGTTAAAAATGCACAGATTATTATCATTACTATCTCAAAGTGACTACCCAATCAATCAATGAAAAAATGAAAAAATATAATTCATTATAATTTTAAAACCCTTAACGCCACCCCAAAGGTGCATAATCGCAGTGTATCTTGATTGTTAACACATGAAGGAAAGGTGATCAGCCCTCCGCTTCAGGTACCAGTCCAGGGTGATATTGAATAATTAATAATATTAGAGTGAAAAATTCACTCATATTTATTTGACCCCCCCCCCCTGAGATTTGAGCCCGGGACCTCCAGAATGGTAGCCGAGCGTGTTGACCACTACAGAGGCGGAGCATTTTAAAGATTCACATAAATCCAGGTTTTGTTTGTGCGAAATATACATTAAACAAAGTTCACGGTGCAAATAGTTTTTGGTAAAAAAAATCGGTTACAAGATTCTAATTTTTACTATTCAAAAACTTATTAATTCAAGTTTTATGACGCTGCTAACACTGTAAAAACGTATGAAGAAAAGGCATTTTTGTTACTTTGGTAATTTACACCCATCGGATCAGGTAGCGTAGCCCAAGTAGCGTGCCTATGGCGGAGAGAGAAAGCGGGAGAGAGAGCACAGTAATGTATTAGGAGGTCATATCTTGATGAAAATGGTGTTTTACTTTTCCCCTTACCTTCGTCCCCGCTCTCCTCGTCCGCCTGGCTGTCCTCGTCTCCCGACTCCTCGCTGTCGGAGACCACCTCCCAGCCGGGGTGGCCCTCCAGCCACTCCTTCACCTGCGACAGCAGCGGCGCATCCTCGCCCTTCAGGACCTGGAAACCGGAAAATCATTTTAAACATAATTTAACCGCAAACTGGGTAAGCCCCAGACTAGTGGCAGGTCTGCACTGGAAGAGAACTGTGGAAGTCCAAGAGGTAGGTCTTTGTTCAATACTGGACACAAGAAGGCTGAAATAAGTATGACTTTTTTATTTTTTTATTTATGACATTCTTGAAAGGAGTGAGCGAAATGTGCTTGTAAATATCATAATACATTTACCATATGCAGTTTTGAATGCAAATAAAGAGAGAAAAAACTCCAACCTTGAAATGAATTTAATTTAAGAGAATAACCACAAAAAACAATCTTCTGTGATTTTTTAGGAATAAAACTTCACAATAGACCTAATATGGTCGCAGTGACATAAGGGATGCAAGATCCCTTGACCGCCAAAGGAAAAAAAAAAAACATAAAAAATCAATTGGAAATTTTGAAGTGTACATTACCGCGTTGTTTGCGGAAGACGCTTAAAAGCGTATTTTACAAACTGTTGGTAGAGATCGGGAGATGCTTATTCTATTTGCTTACTTTTGGTATTATAGCACGAGAGATGCCTGCAAACATTGTACAAATGGGAATTGGGTGTTGCGGTTACTTGTGATTAGTATACTTAGAGTCTGGCGGCAGACCGAGTATAATTAGGGTCGAGGTTGATGAAAAAAACAGCCTGACAACAATGCATTAAACCTTCAGAGGAAAGGATGGAGTAGAAAAATGCAATATAACATACCTCTCCGGTTTTGGGATCAGTGACGGTAACTCGAGAATCCGAAGCTTGCGAACTATCGTCTCCCGCCTCCAGTTCTCCGCCTTCCAGCATCTTCCTCTTCTTATTTTTCTGTAAACACAAAACTCAATCACCCTACAAATTCAACCGACTGACTGAAAATAAAAAAAAGTCGCTTCAACACTCTTGTTATCATTAATCATTCACTTTCTGTAATACCACTTAAAAACATGACTACGGTTTCGGGATAATCATTCCACTGTCATATAAAACTAAAATTATTACGATTATTATTATCCTTTGAAAAAAAAAAAGGAAACAGGAAGGGATTTTTACCTCATTTCAAAGTTAGAAAAGAAGGATTTATTTTATATTTTAATATGAATATTATGTAACAATCTCTTAGTTAAGGTTTAAACTAAATGTACACAATTATCAATTTCCCCAGGCGTTAAAAAAACTTGTCCAAAATGTGTTAATAAATTGATTTGTAAGCTTGCACTTATAAAATTTTTAAAAATAAACCACTGAAATTAACAGGTTTTCATTCTTTCTGCACCTATTTTATTATTGATTAAGCATAGTACCCATCTATTGTAATGTGGATAGTATGAAGTATTAATTACAATTATTCAATCAAAAAATTAATTTTGTTAAACTATCTGGTATTCGGCCAGATATTGGAAAGTTACATGTCTAATATAGCGAGATTTGGAAAGAGCACAACTCACCCGCTTCCTCTTCTCTTCCTCCACCTGCTTCTTCTTCTGCTCGAACTTGTGCTGCTTCACCATCTCCGTGAGGTTGGAGATGTACTCGTCGGTCTGCGAGAGCAGGAACGCCAGGCGCTTGTCTTTCTTCTGGTCAATCAGCTTGCGGTAGCCCTCCTCGTCCTCCGCCATCAGTCTGTCGACAACACCACACAACGCTATACTCCCATTCCAATTCCATAATTCTTAAGTATAATTACACTCTAGCAAAAAAGTCCGATATGACACCACATAAATTGGAATTTGAAAACGTTAAACATTATTTACTAAATTACAAGTAAAACACTTGTTTGTTACCACTTGAGTATTATATTGTTACTGTTGTAACTAAATATCGTAGTCGTACAGGAGAAAGTGACCAACTAAAAAAAAGTAAAATGTTCAGGAGGGCCACTTGAGTCACTTTTGTTTGGCAAGAAAATAAACACCAATGCAGTTAGTCATTTTTACCTAGTCAGTGTATTATACTTCCAAGTTTAAAATCGCTTTGGGATATTTTCAGGGCAATATTAAGCTAGTAAGATGTCAAATAGTCAATAATGTTTTTGTAAATAATGCACTTGGTCACATTCTCCTGTATGACTACGATATAATACTCAAGTAGTAAAAACCAAGTGTTTTATTAGTTATTTAATATTAGATGTTTTTATTTATTTACTTTTTGTTTAAAACTAGAAAAAAAAGTACTTAAATATTTATATTAGCCAATGACCCAGCCTAAGTTATAGCAGAATAATCATATACCAAAGTAATAGCACTAGCAATACTTGATAAACATTTTCAATTGATTTAAATGGCCACTGCTTTTACTCTTATGCCAACAATAAATACAATTTTCTTTCCCCACGAGTCAATTTCTAAATGGAAAACATACAAATTATTTAAGAGTTTTAGCAGTACGTATGCGTTTCTTATAAAATACGCTTTAAGCATAACTTTTTTTTCTGAAGTCGCCAATACTCCAATTTCCCTTGTAAGAGAAACCATTGTTATCTTCATAATCAACCTCTCTGATAAATGTTTACACATTTTTAAAACACAGATCTTTATAGTCCAGATATATTTTGGCATCAAAAATACTGGTTTGTGTTGACTATAAAATGTCCCAATATCAGATCTCAAAGGGATTTTTCAAATACTGAGGATTAAATTTTGACACGTTTTTAAAGCACAGATTTTTATCGTCATAACGTATTTCGGCATTAAAAATACTGTATTATAAAATGTGCCAACGTCTTGAAGGATTAGTTAAGCTGATAGGACACTCACCGCCTCATTCTCTCCTTCTCTATCCTCTCCTGCTCCTTCTTCTGTTCACGCTCCGCGTTGGCGTGATAGTTCATGACGGCCTTGTTGAGGCGGCCCAGCTTGGCCACGTTGTTGCGATGGAACTCCTTGAAGTCCTTGGCTGCAAAACAATACATTATATTACCCTCTTTTAATCACATCAAATAAAAACAGAATTTATTGTAACTGCAAACAGTTGGTAGAATTCTATATTGAATTGTTGGGTAATATATCCAAAATTGAACATGGTTAATGGATTGAATTCTACTTTATTTACACATATATGTGACGCGTTTTGTCTTATTAGGACATTATAAAACACATTTGATAATGTCCTAATAAGACGAAACGCGTCACATATCATAATATATATTAGAATTCAATCCATTAACTGTGTTTAATTTTGGATATATTACCCAACAATAAAAACAGAAGGCTGAAGAAAGTAATAAAGATGATTACTTGAAGACTGGGCATTGGCAGGGTTTATGACTCGTCATTAACTGGTTTGAGTGTCGGGTTGTGGTCCCGTGGTTAGTGTTACGGACTCTTGAGTCAGATTTTTTCGTTTTGAAGCCACTCTACCACAATTTGATACCTATATCTAATAATGAGACGCATAGGCTCACAGATATAGTATGAAATTGAAGTATTTTTGTAAATAATGAAAATACAAATATTTCTTCTTTTTTCCAAAAAAGTTTATACACTGTATCACCATTATTCATTCACCCTTCAACCCATAATTGAACATCCGTATGTGATGTCCTTCACCATATGTATATCCTGTTGAATATGTTCCATGCCGCTGCTAGAATGGTCTGTTACAAGGTAGAGACCAAAGTAAGCGAAGTCGTCTTCACACACTGCTCGGATTTTACGGCTCAAGAGTGTATAGGGTAAATCGTCCCGGGCATCCCGGGAGATCAATAACGGGGGAGGGTATAATGCAAGAACGGGCGGTGTTACCGTGCTGCAGCACGCTCTGCAGGAACTCCTGGTGCTTCTGCCTGCGCTTCCTCTCGGCCTCCAGTTTCTGCTGCTTCTCCAGCTTCTCGGTGGCGCGCGCCTCGCGCAGCCCCTGGCGCTTGGTGCGCTTGTACGCCTTGATGTTCACGGCCGTCTCCAGCGTGGTGTCGCGACGCGTCGCCGCCACTATCTGCGAGCCAAACCAAAATATTACATATTTATTGTAAATGCAGTTAGTTGGTAGACCTCCATTTTGAATTATTGGTTATGTATCCAAAACAAAAATAATTGTTGGATCGAATTCTACTTTATTTTAAAATAAACAATGATTTGTGTCGCGTTTTGTCTAATGAAGACACCATTAAACTATGTTTTATTTTGGATACATTACCAAAAATTCAAAATATTACAACTATGACCATCACGCCGTTTCCCCCGCAGCGGTAGGCAGAGAGAATGGAACGCACTCTCTTCTGTCCTGATGCTCCTAGCTTCCTTCACATCCATAAATTTAATCATACATGCCCTCCTATTACGCAGACTTTTGACACCACCAGATTTTAAGTTCAGATTGATCTGATCGCGCCAAGTCTTTTTCGGCCATCCTTGTTATGTTCTCCCGCTCACCTATATTTATTCGCCACATATATTTTCTTAGTCATCATCTCATCATCCATTCGCTCCACGTGTCCATACCGCCTTAAAGAACTCTTCATAATCTTTTCAATTATCCTTTGTTCAGCCTTACATTCCTTTTTTATTAATTCCTTAAAATATTATAGTATGTTGCAATAATAGTGTAGTGGTTATTGCATTTGAGTCCTGGTTTAGATTACTAGAGATATTTTACCTCGCTCCTGAGCTGTCTCTGGAAGTTGAGGACTCGGAGCGCTCGCAGCTCTATCTGCGCCTGCAGACGCAGGTCCTCGGGCATGGTGGTCGGCAGGCTGCTGAGGATCTCCATCCTCTGAGCTATGCGGGCTGCAACTCTGAAACAAGAACCGCATAGTGAGTTACAAATGTAAACCACTATTTCTGCCGATCGCAAAATGAATTCGAGAAATTTTTTTTTTCAAAGCGTCTAGTTGTTTGTAATGTATTTTCCTATCTACTTCTCCTATCCATACTATCCTACCGGCAGACAAGCTTCTAAAATAGAAGCTTTGTAGGTTATTTCTTTCATTATAATAAAAAAATTGGAAAATATTGCAAAATTCTGATCCCTCAAATACTGTTTTGTCAGACTATGAGAGAAATCATATATATTTATTAAACCGGCTTTTCTGTCGGCTGCCAGCTCCCTTGCATCCTCCCAAGTCACATCCGCATCCCGAAGTTCTGACAAGAACTGCCGACAAATTGTCAGCAGTGGTCGTCCTGGGCTGCTCGAACCTGATGTCTTGTAAAAGAGGCAAGCTCGATGGCGGCTTTCAGGAGGCATGCGGAGTACATGGCCAAGCCAACTGAATCGCCTTTTCTTGACGACAGTTGTGGCCAAGATTTGCCGAGTCCTACGCCTTATCTCTTCATTCCTCACAAAGTCAAACATAAGTCATAAGCCCTGTAAATACCTAGACATCCATAATCTTCTTTATCTCTCGACAAAAATAATTTCTGGTTAAATTAAAAATGGATAGATATTACCACAAAGTGACTGCCGAATCAATGAACGAAAGCAAAATTTTCTTCTTCGGTGAGCAGTAAACAGGTTAACCACAGAACACCGTGTTCATTTCAACAAACATAATTTGTTTATGGTATTTTCTGGCGTTTCTCATGTGTGTGATTATAATCCACGTATCGGACCAAATATACTAATAAAAGAGTTTCTGCTCAATAAAAAACTTCTTTTCATCTCACCAATAGATGTCTCTAGTGAAGTTCTAGTGATTCAAGAATAATGTTTCAAAATTGGTTCATATATATAGAACTTGTAAGAATTTGAGTAGAATCAGTAGAAATTCGGAAGAATCCAATAATGGGTAGAATCGGTGAATGTTACACACCCTATGACGGTCGTCAGCCCCGTAAATGCCCAGACTTCCATATTCTTCGTCATCCTTAATGAGATGCCAAAAAATAAAACTTAATTTGCATTTCGTCATGACTTGCAACAATGTCTACATGCAAAAAAAAAAAACTTGATTTTAAAGGAAAATATATGTATATATATTTTTATTTTGTATACATAAGGATGACATTAAAGCATGAAAATGGTACATTCTCTACATAGATGGTGTGGTGTACCTGTTTTCTCTCTCGTTCAGGACCTGGATGGGGTCGATGCCCACCGGCCGCGGCAGGGTGGTCAGCTTGTTCTGCTTGGCCTGCGGTGGCTGCGGGGGCCCGGCGGGGCGCGGGGGCGTGGCCGTGGGGGCGCCCGGAGTCGCGGGCGTCGCGGGGGCGCCGGGAGGGGCGGGCCCGCGCGGGCTGGGAGGGTAGCCCGACGCCGGACCCAGCGGCTGGAATGCGCAACTTTTCATGAGGGATGGCAAATATTAATGAAATAAGTCATAGGATGAATTCTGAAATCAACCAATAGAGAATGCGATACATCAAAGACAATTCGTGAAATATAGAACAAACTTTTGTCCGCCTCCATAGTGTAATGGTCAGCACACTTGGCTACCGTACTAGAGGTCCCGTGTTTGATTCCCAAGAGGGGGTCAGATAAATAAATATAAGTGATATTTTCACTATAATATTTATTTAATATTACCCTGGACTGGTACCTGAAGCGGAGGGCTGATCACCTTTCCTTCATGTGTTAACGATCAAGATAACACTACGTTTGTATGATGCAGTGCCCTATGCACCATTGGGGTGCGGATAATATATTTTTTTTTAAATATTTTTTCAAGTAGCATCAGAATAAATATCGGCTTACCGGAGTGGCGAGGGGCGGAGTCGGGTGTGTGGGGGGTGCCATCTGACCCGCCATAGGCAGAGGCACTGTGGGCTGACCGCCTCCGGGCCGGGCACCCTGGCCCTCCTGGGGAGACATCTTTCCCGGGGCTAAGGAAAGAAATAAAGTTATGTTAAAAAAAAATTTATGATAAAAAAAGGTATAAAAATGTGATGATGAATTTCAATGGCTGCATTTTCTTACGGTGTTGCTGCTGATGCTGTTGGTGTTGCTGGTGTTGCTGATGCTGGTGGTGCGGGGCGGGGGGCGGTGTGGGGGGCTGGGCGGGGGGTCCGTCGGGGGGGCGGCCCTTCCCCTGGGCGGCCAGAGCGGTCTGCGATGTCAGCGGCTGGTTGCGCGCTAGCTGCCGGTACGCCATTATCTGGGCCCTGCAAATTTCAACACTAGATTTAGCCTACTTGATCAATTGTGAGGTGTTTAGATGTCTAGTCAGTACTTCTATACGGAGTTGAATCGTGGACCCTCATAATAAGTACTATGAACCGACTACAGGCATTCCAAATGTGGCTACATCTTAGAATGCTATACATTCCAAGGACTGATATGGTCAGCAATGCAAATGTGCCCCAAAGAGCAAGAGCAGGGAGACAGTTGCTGACTGGTATCAAGATCCGGAAGGTGTCCCATCTAGGGCATGTGGTGAGAGGAGAGAACTACTAGCTATTGCACCTAATCATAAAAGGCAATATAGAAGGTTGACGAGGTGTGGGCAGAAGACAGATCTCCTGGCTCCGGAATATACCAGATTGGACGGGGATCAGGACCGTCGAGGCGCTGTTTAGAGCTGCCCGAGACAAGGAGGAAATGCTAGATGTACCATTTAGATCAGTGAATACAAGTATTTTGGCAAAATGGTTATAGCCAAAAGTGCCATGTCTAAGCTAGACAAAATCTGGAAAGACCGGGGTGTGAGTAACAACACCAAGATGAAGCTTGTCAGGAGCTTGGTCCACTCCATTTTTCTCTATGCTGCTGAAACATGGACCATAAAAGCAGCAGAAAGGAGAAAAATTGATGCCTTCGAAATGTGGTGTTGGAGGCGCATGCTCCGAATTCCATGGACAGCTAGACGCACCAATGAGTCCATTCGCCAGGAACTACGCTTGGATGGCTTGACTCTGGCCAATATCTGTACCCGACGGATTCTCCAGTTCTTTGGACACGTTGCGCGTGGCAACGAGGATAGCCTGGAACGACTAGTTGCGATCGGTAGCCTGGAGGGAAAGAGAAGGAGAGGAAGATCCCCACACGATGGACCGATCAAATTAAGGCAGCAGGAGGCACCTCAGTGGTTGGAGCGCTATGTGCAACGCAGTCAAGGGATAGCTGGAGAAGAGTCATTGCTTCTTAAAGGGTCACAACCCTCAGCAATGAGGAATAAGACGGAGAAGAAGAAGAACTAATTTGTGGCCGGCTAGTTGATGTCACAAATACGGACTCACCGCAGTTGCTGCAGCTGCAGGTTGTTAAAGGCGGAGGGCGGCTGGCCCTGCTTGGGCGCCTCCTGCGGGGCCGAGCGCGCTCGCAGCGCCATCAGCTGCGCGTAGCGCGGGTCCTCCTGCAGCCCGCGCTCCTCCATCGAGTCGATGGCCCTCTGCAGCGCGTTCAGGTTGTCCTGCCCGGGCGCCTGCCCCTGCATGGGCGGCCCCTGGCCCTGCCCCAGCATCGGGGGCCCCTGACCCTGCATCGGAGGCGCCTGGCCCTGCATCGGAGGCCCTTGACCTTGCATCGGTGGTCCTTGTCCTTGCATCGGTGGTCCTTGTCCTTGCATCGGTGGTCCTTGTCCTTGCATCGGTGGTCCTTGTCCTTGCATCGGCGGTCCTTGACCTTGCATCGGCTGTCCTTGGCCCTGCATCTGGGGACCTTGCCCTTGACCCTGCATCTGAGGTCCTTGTCCTTGTCCCTGCATCTGGGGTCCTTGACCCTGCATCGGCGGTCCGCCTTGACCCTGCATCGGTGGTCCACCTTGTCCTTGCATAGGTGGCCCTTGCCCTTGCATTTGAGGTCCCTGTCCAGACATCTGTCCTTGTCCCTGCATAGGAGGCCCCTGACCCTGCATGGGTCCCTGGCCTTGCATGGGTGGCCCCTGGCCTTGCATGGGTGGTCCCTGACCTTGCATGGGTGGTCCTTGGCCTTGCATCGGTGGGCCTTGACCTTGCATCGGTGGGCCTTGACCTTGCATCGGTGGTCCTTGTCCTTGCATCGGTGGTCCTTGACCTTGCATGGGTGGTCCTTGTCCTTGCATCGGTGGTCCTTGACCTTGCATGGGTGGCCCCTGTCCCTGCATGGGTGGCCCCTGTCCTTGCATCTGGCCCTGCATGGGCGGCCCCTGCCCGTGCATGGGCGACCCTTGGCCGTGCATCGGGGGCCCCTGACCGTGATTAGGCATGCCGTGGCCGTGCGGCGGCCCGTGGCCATGTCCCATAGGGCCTTGCGGATGGCCGGGATGAGGCCCCTGGGGGTGGCCGGGGGGCCCCTGGCCGTGCGAGGGAGGTCCCTGCATATGACCCGGAGGCCCCTGACCCTGCATCATCGGAGGACCGCCCTGTCCTCCAGGTGGACCCTGAAAACCCAATGTAAATGTTTTTGTAGGTGAAAAATTAACACATAAAATGCTTTTTTTTAACTAACTAACCATCACACCGCTTCCCCACCCCTGTAGGCAGAGAGAATCGAACGCCACACCACTCAGTCTTTGCAAACATTATTCGCCTCTTCCACATTCATCTCCTGCATGCATGAATCTCCTCATACATACTTGATTGTGCCAAGTTTCCTCGGTCTTCCTCTGCTTCTTTTTCCAACTACATTAACCTCATAAATTTGACTAACCGTTCTTTCCTCACTCATACGTTCCACGTGTCCGAACCATCTCAACATACCTTTCTTAATTGAGATCCTTTTTTTTTCCTTTACTTTATTTCCTTTTATTTAAAAGGAATACAGTGAAACCTCTATCTATCATTTTTAAAAGGCACCTATTAAAATAAACTTATAGTGCGCGGAAACAATTAATGCGGGATTAAGTAGTCAAAACACAAGGAGATACCGTCCTCCCAATCTGCATAATCATTGGTCGGTTCAAATTCTTTGGAAAATACAAGTTTTAGATGTACCGTAGAACGGGGCTACTTGAACTTTGATGTGTTACTTGAGCCCAGTACAAAAAAAAATATTAAATCTGTATTTGGTCTACAATAATGAACGTATCTACATGATTCATTGGTTTCCTGACAGCTGACACTTATTGTCACGATACTGATCGATCCACGATCTAAATATTTTTTTTGTACTGGGCTCAAGTAACGCATCTAAGTTCAAGTAGCCTAGTTCTACGGTATATAAATGTTTTTTTTTTTAAATAAATACAAGCCGAGCAGAACCAAAAAATATTAAAATTTATTGCATGGTAAATGATCTGTGATCGACATTTGTTTTTTTACTATTTTATTTCCATAAGTCAACAGCATATTTAAATAAAATAAAATTTCGGCATCAGTTATTAAATGGGCATGCTTCCGAAAATGAAGGTACAGGTAGCGGCTCCACTTCATCAATATCAACTTCTTCTGCTGTATCCATCAACGTTGTGTCACACCAGCTTTAGATAGTTTCTATTCCACACGTTGGAATATTGTCATCGAATGTAACAAAATTGAGAAAATTGTAAAAAAGAAAAAACAGACAAAACATATCAAATGTTCAGCATAATTCAAACGATGAATGCGGTAAATGGTGATAGAGAAACAATTGATGGCATCCATTTTGGTATGAAATGAATTTGGGGTAAAAGAAAAAAACCACACATCCAGGAAAACGATTATTCGAGGAATGGTAGAGATTTTCACTGTATTTGTATTTTTATTAAATAATATAACTAATATTCACTATAACCCGCCATGATGCTTTTTCAATATTACCCGCTTTATAATATATAGCTGTTTTGGTTATTTCGTGGGATCTTTCCAAGATCTGTGTGCAACAAAAAAAAACAAATTAAAATTTATTTTTATATAATTTTTCTTGTGACCCGAATTTTTACTGTAATATACATTCTAAATGTGTTAAAAGCGATCATCTTATATTTATTTAAAAAAAAAAAAAAACAAAAAACAAACTTTTTTCATTTTTGTTCACATATATTGTTCACCTGAAGGTGATTCAGGTAATTCAGGGGAGGCAAAAATAAATATCAGTGATTTCTAAAATAAGTATTAATATTTATTTCAAAATAAATATTGTTATTTATTTAATATTATCCTTGACTTCAACTTGAAGCGAAGGATTGATCACCTTGTTTTCATTAATACATTCGTAATAAACTATCGCGAATAAGGGTCAGAAAATAATAATAATAATCGTTGAAAAAATTGGCGGGCCATTTATTGACGTTTTCCCTACCTGTCCCGGGGGCATATGTCCCATGGGGTGCTGCGGGTAACCGTGCGGGGGCCCCTGCCCGGGCATGCCCGGGTGCTGCGGCCCGTTGGGGCCCATGGGGGGCGGCTGGTGGCCCATCATCTGGTGCGGCGGCCCGTTCATGTGTTGCGGTTGCTGGCTGTAGGGACTGTGCGGCGATTGCGGCGGTGCCGGGCTCTGAATCGGCGGAACCATGGGGCTCGGCGCCTGCGGCGGCGGCATCGGGCTGCTCTGCGGACTCGGACTCGCCATATTAAAACTTAAAATAAACTAAAACCACTCTTAAAACTAACGATTCAGGGCGCAATCCGTGACAGTACAAAACGAAAATGGCGAACGGCGCATAACATTGGACGAAACACAGTCACTTAATCACATTTTAGCGCCCATCTACGCGCTATCGCCTTAGATTGTGGTTTGGCCATTAATGTTTGTTGATAACTACATTCACATTACCGTATTTGTTAAGATTTTTCACGACTTTTTTAACGTTTACACATAATTTCGATTGTGATGCCTTGTAAACCAATCCGAAATTAGTTGCGGTAATTACGCAATTTCTATGATCTTCTAGAAAATATTTTATCTTCGTTCTTTGTTCGAGCACTCAAAAACATGTATAAGTAGGTAGGTTCTTATATCAACAATATTTTTTGTGATTGTATAGGAGGCATTAGGTATAGCTTGCGAAGAGCCGGTTACCAAAAAATTAGTAAATAAATTCAAATTATTTATATAGCACCATTTCCTTAAAAAACTACCTCAAGGGCGCTTCAATTGTAAATGAATTGAGGAAAAGAAGATAATGGAAATGAAATGGAATAGGAAACAAATTTGTTTTCAGTTTCTTCCTACAGATTAACTCATTCTCACTCGTTTTATCTACTGGAAGAAGAGCATTCCACGCCATTAGACCCGCAACAGCAAAGGCTCACCAAATTTAGTCCGCTGATTGCGACCTGATAAGATCACTTTGCCTATAACAGGTGTTGTAGCCAATCGAAGCGTGAGATGTCTATCGACCAATTTGTCTAGAATACACGGCGTCTTTTAGATGCTCTGGAGCGATATTATGTATTGATTTATACATGATTTTATACTCAACCCTTTCGGAAAAGCGTAACCAGTGCAGTTGGTGAAGTAGTGGTGTGATGTGACTGAATTTAGTAATTACAAAAATCAGTTTTTTTTAATTACCTAACGTCCAAGTGACTCTGAAATCTAGCTACGGCTTAAGCAACACCGTTTGTCATGCCTCTACTCAGGCTTCAACTTAATAAGTTTCATAGCCTATGCCTTCTCGTGAATGGATTTACTCTTTATATTTAAAGTTACTATAATTTCATGTCATTCATGAATGAAAATTCTAGGCAAAAACACTCGCTATCTCGCTAGAGGCATGAGTTGATTCTATGTTAGCAGTGAAGTTACTTAGGTGTATGATTTTAATTCTTGATTTTACTCAGGTAGTGAATTAACTTGTGTGTTCTTATATCTATGTACATACTTACATTACTTTACCCTCTAGGAATACTTACATTGCGCCTAGGAAGCGTCTGTTACAAAAATCAGTCTTACCGCTGCATTTAACACTGGTTGCAGTCGAGTCATTTTATAATTTGGTAGACCCGTGTATATAAGTCATATTTCGATGAAACATTGGATTGATTTCTCAAGAACTTACAAAAAAAATTGTAAAAATGAAGTAAGTGTGCAGGAAAAAAATATTTATTTTTTATTCATCGATTATACTCATATCGATTTTATTAAATATTGAATGCACATCACTAAAGTTGTCAGTGCGGTGGCGGGAATTTCTGACGTTTTAATAGTACGTTGAATCGGTAAACTGGTTCCAATTACAATCAATTAGTCTGTGAGCGAAATTCAGAAGTGGCTTGTTGTTTTTTTTTTTTTGGTTTTTTTAAAATACTTTCCGTCAGATAATCCAATGTGATTACTAAAATGGCCATACCGGAGCATACAATGGACTACCCGTGTCAAGTAGAATCTGGATTACAACTCCTTGCAAGGCTTAACACTCGACCAAGTCTATGCTTTGTGCATCCTGAATTGTTTCAAAACGGTCCAAATTATAATGAAGTCATCGAAATGATATACGAATTAAATACTCACCATTGGGCAGTGCTTTGCGAGATATTATCCAATACATTATTACCAGAAGATCTTGGGGGAAAAAATGCCGGCGTTATTTTGTTGCTAACCGATGGACAATTTGATTTGATTCAACTTGTTGCGACGCTAAATGTACTAGTGAGGCAAAAAAAGCAGGACGCTTCGAACGAAGAATTAGAATGCATGATAGATATATTTTTAGAAAACTTGCATATTTTACACATCTACGATTCTGAACAAATGAGTATCACAATTCAAAGCTTGGAAAATATTCTTTCTGAGAATGAAAAAATAGCTCTCGTGGTTGTGGACACCATTTCCGCATTTTACTGGGCTGACAGAATGCTAAGTTCGACCATGTCTAAAATGGACACTTATGTGAAGAAAATGTTAAGACCTTTACAAATGACCACTAAGGAATACAAGTCCATAATTCTCTATACAAGACCGTCGTATTTTGTTTCCAAAGGATCGTCTGTTCTTGAGAATTTAGAAAATTGTGTCGATTCTCCAACCATGGAGAGAGTCAACTATAGAATATCTTTGACTCTCCCCTCAAACAAAAGTGATGATGAATTGCAAGAAATTGTAAATGTTAATGTTACCAACAGCAAAAATACTCTTTTAAAGAATTTTAGTATTGCCAATCTTGAAATAAATTGGATTTAGGTATTTTTCATTTGATTGTACTCAAATGCTGGATTTGACTCCCAGGCGCAAAAACGACGGAGACAAAGTATCTTTTTATTTGAAGGGAGTCTGTGCATTCATAGTAACGGGCAAAATAGTGAATGCTAGAGTATTAAGTTATCAAAACCCTCTCCTTATCCAAGTTGTAATACCACTTTTATAAAAGTGGTATTACACAAAGTAAACAATGGATGATAAGGAAAGTGTTATATTACCATACCACAAAGTTATCAATGCTTTTAATATACAAAATATATTAAGTTATTACTGAAGCCAACCAATGGCAGTTTTTAATATATATTTGAGTGAAAAATCACCTATATTTATTTTAGCCCTCTTCAGAATTGAACTGGGACCTACAGAACAGTACCCGACTACGCTAATCACTGCACAATTACAATATTTCATTAAGTCAAGAAAAAACCTTTTTCAATCCTCTGTTAAATATATGAAATTCTTCTTCTCCGTCTTAATCCTCATTGCTGAGGGTTGTGACCCTTGCAGAAGCAATGACTCTTCTCCAGTTATCCCTTGACTGCGCTGCACGTAGCGCTCTAACCACTGAGGTGCCTGCTGCTGCCTTAATTTGATCGGTCCATCGTGTGGGGGATCTTCCTCTCCCTCTCTTTCCCTCCAGGCTACCGATCACAACTAGTCGTTCCAGGCTATCCTCGTTGCCACGCGCAACGTGTCCAAAGAACTGGAGAATCCGTCGGGTACAGATATTGACCAGAGACAAGCCATCCAAGCGTAGTTCCTGGCGAATGGACTCATTGGTGCGTCTAGCTGTCCATGGAATTCAGAGCATGCGCCTCCAACACCACATTTCAAAGGCATCAATTTTTCTCCTTTCTGCTGCTTTTATAGTCCATGTTTCAGCAGCATAGAGAAAAATGGAGTGGACCAAGCTCCTGACAAGCTTCATCTTGGTGTTGTTACTCACACCCCGGTCTTTCCAAATTTTGTCTAGCTTAGACATGGCACTTTTGGCGATGGCGATACGACGTCTAATCTCTAAGCAAATAATGTTGTCATGTAATAAGTCAAGAAAAAAGAGCATATTATGCATATCATCAAGGAAAAGAAAAATATATAGAAAGTGCAATGAGATTTTTTCTGGGTTACTTTACATGTCTATTTTTACGCTGATTCTATCAGGAATTGAAGCCAGGACCCTGTGCATAGTAGACCTAGTCACTAGCAATATAGATGCTTTTTGCAAAGTCCCAGTTGTGATTTTTCACCAATGATGATTTTTAAGGATTATTTTGTTATTATTGCCTACATATCAATGTTGGTTTGATGAAATATACAATAAAACAATCACTACTTTATTCTTACTTATTTAATGAAATTCTCAAATATATCTTAGTTGTAAAACAAATAAATCAAGTATAAAAACAAATTTCACATTTGTCTTAATCATAATATCACAAAAGACAATCATAATACCATAATTATAGCTTAATAAAAATTACTATGGTTTAAATCACTATATTAGATACAATAATTGTGTGATCTTTCTGATTTAAAAACCTAATAATTTTGAAGATTTTTATTGATATTTGACATACACAAATAATTCTATTGAGATAGAAATATGAAAGTCTGGGGATTCATAGGGCTTACATTGACTGGTTTAAGTGATCTTTTTAAAATTATTATTTGCCATCCTATCCATAATGGATAATTTCAAAGAGTTTTTTTTATCATCCAAGTCTGCATAAGTGCCCTTGAGGTATATTTATGAAAATAGCGCTATATAAATTACCCATAATTATTACTTATTGAATTATTTATTAAATATTACTTCATTGATGACATCTGTTTTTTATATAAGTAAGTTGACAGAAATCTATCATTAATGCTTGCGTTTCAACGATAGATGTCAGAGACAAAGTTATAGAAAAATAGTAGTGATATATTCCATTAAAGCTTACATGCAACTTTCAAAAATTTGAGTAATATGGTTTTCAATCATAGATAGAAATATGAATGTTACAAGTCTATAAATTTAACACTCAAACAAGCCAAAGACGGGTCGTAGGCCCTGTCATACATCAATATTCCCATATTAATAAACTTCTTCATCTATGTTTAAACCTCGGTCTTTTATTAAAGAAGTATGTGACTAGACCAATTGATTTACAGACTTCCATATTCCCATCCCAATAAGCTGCCTTGTCTATGTTGGCAGTACAGTAAAAATCTTGATATGAATGACTCCTAAGCTAATCAAATTCAGCATTTTTAACAAATTTGACATGTAAAATATCAAAAGTAATTTTTACATGATATAAAATGGAAAACCACAAAGTAAGCTCTCAAAATATTAATTATATATAATACAATGACCTAGGATTTTTTTGTAAAGTTTTAAAAAAACATTTGCTTAGTACAAGTACATTTTACACTCGCCGCATTTTTTTATATAATAGCTTTTTAGCTGCAACAAGTATATTCGGTAATTTATTAGTCTCTTTATCTATTTAGAGAAATAATAAATTAAATATTAAAAATTTAAATATTGCATTCCCTAAATATTCTTGCAATATAGTGTGTATGGAACTAAACAAATTCGACAAAGGTTACTTTTGCATAGGTCTACAGTGTTTGAACCTACATACCCAATATTATAATGAAATATATCCTATATTTATTCTCTCAATATCATGTCCATTACATTTTTATTAATTCAATAATATTCCCATTCATAAACAAAGAGTAAATAGGCTTTACAATTCCTTCTCCCCTTCTGCCACAACATGAGTACATTTTTAATTAAGGCCTCCTCAGGCTTCACAATGAATAAATAATTTTATCATCTCTTAAGATATAATAAATTCTTCTTAAATAGTGTTTGTGCATTCCATCTCTACTTTTATACTACAATAATGCAAAAAATGCTGTCAAATGCATATCGAGTATTTCCATGCTAAGAAAATGTTATAAACGTTACAAATTATTTCAATATTACATTTTATATATCTTTTTTATATTTCAAATACAGTCAAACTCAGTTATTACGAGGAAGAAGGGACCGACTGAATTTGCTCATTATAACGGTTACTCGTATCCGTGAATAGGTATTTTTATAAACATCACATGAAGACATGAATTATCTGTAACGGTCACATACATAACACAATAAGTCTTAATAAAAAAAATACACAATTCTCCCGTTACACACATGTCATATTGTTCTGTCAATCCACTCTTCCTATAAAATTTTTGGAAAATTCTGCTCTTTTTGGGCAAAAAACCATTTAAGCAAAGCTTCATCAACATTCGTACGAACACAGTTCCAGTTTTTTTGCGGGTCCTTTTAAAATATACATAGATAAAGATATACATACATATTCTTATTTTTTCATAGTGTTGAGACATTGCACAAAGTGTTTCTGTTTCCACAAAACCGAAACACAAGATAATATACACCATTTTAAACCAAACTACTTAGTATATTACAATCTAAAAAAATAAAAATATGCACCTTGAGGTAGTATTTTACAAAAATAATGCTTTATAAAAATTCTTTAAAAAAAATCATTATCGTCTTACGAGTAAAGGGTAAAAACCTTATGAATATGAAAAAATCAAGTTTTTTTGGAAAGAACTTTTGGCCAACATACATCTGTATAAATATAACACAATATAAGTTTATTTTTGTATATGATTCCAACACTACATATATACCTAACAAATGTGTTAGTTATAATAGACTAAGGTAAATATCAATGCACTAATCGGTGGATTTTATGGAAGAATTTATTGATAATCTGAATATACTGAAATAATACCTGGATTTAATGGAAATTTTGTTGCGGGCTATTGATTGATGGGCCTCAAGGAATTCCTGTTGTGTGTAAACCTTTCACACACATTTTGATTGTCAGTTTCTTTGTTTGCTTTCAAAGTACTGTTGTTGTTCAATTAAAATTTATGCGTGTAGTGCAGCAAAATATGTATGTCTAAATGTTTTACTATTGTATACATATCGTGGGTATACTGGCAAAAAATTCTAAATCCCTGTTTGAATAATCCCTGTTATTTAAAGCTTTTAGCCTGAATAAAATACCCGCTTTTAAACTTGAAGTTGAATTTACTTTTAAAACCACATAAATATGACATTTCAAACTACTTGGTGTATTAGTTATTAAACCTTTATAATTTGCATCATTAAGTCAAAATTGCATATTTTTGAGTCAACGTTTTTCGCCAATACACCCACAATATGTACGTTGTTCTAAATAGTAATAAAACTCCACATATTCTACGCTACCCCCTTCTTTTTATTTATCTTTCTATAGATCCTGGGGATCTGTCTGTCTACATTACTTGTGTTGGTTTAATAAGAAATACATTTTTGAAGGAATAAGCCAATTTACAGGTAAAAGCAGATGGAAATTGTAAATATAATACACATATAATACAGTGATTCTTAAAATTATATCACTAGAAAATTGATTAATTTATCAAGTAATTGTACTATCAATGTTGCATTTGTATTAAAGTTATTACAATGATATAATACCTGCCCCTCACCAGCGGAACTTTAACCCTAGATAACTAAACTATATTTGAAGATACAATGGCCGTTTCTGGATCGCATAATATTGACATATGTAGTAGCTGTGCGGAATAGATTGTTAAATGTCTCTTACATTCGTTCTATTAGGTTTATTAAAACCAAACTTAAGTGCCATGTAACCGGTTCCTATTTTTATGATACATATAGAGGTACATATTATCTGTGCGTAAAATAAAATACTCACAATTACTTGTGAAGATCTAACCATGGATGAGTGCTTTTATCATTAAAAAATAAATTCTCAAATATCAATAAAACAAGATAAGGCTTAAATTACAAGGTATGTCAAATACATAATAGCCCCGATGATGTGACTCGCGAATCCTAGCTCGGACCACTTCCGCAGAGTGTGAGCGTACGAGTAACCGGTCTCTTGAACTGCGAACGACGCTTCGAACATCACTCCGAGATATGTCAGATGCAACACGGCCAAGACGGTAAAAGCAAAATTAATAGATATAACCATAAGCTCTCCGTTTTTGTGCGTATGCGTACAGGAGCGTCCGCACGGCAACGCGAGGCAGCACGCGCTCAGGATAGAGCTGATTTTGCTTCGCATCTTGTATTCCACGTACGACAACGCCCCGATGCTCAACAAGACCGCAGACAGTTGGAAGTTGAGTCCGTGGAGCAGAGAAGACACGGCGTACGTCGCCACGATGGCGGCCAATTTCCCGTAAGACTGGAAGACTTTGAATACGTACGTTTTGAGCCACTGGTGCATCGGCATATTCCACGCCACTACCACTTGAACGAGGGACCGCGGGAATTCTATGTAGCGCGGGTGAGTTATGGGACAGCTCCACCCGCCAGCTTCGCGCTCCCCGAACCCTGCAGCGACCAATGTAGCCGAGGACAGAGTAGAGACAAAGTAGTGGGACATTCGGAAGGCTTGCGCATCGCGGTACGCCACTCCCCAGCGAGGACTCCCATCAGGAATGTACCAAGGAGCGAAGCAGTTAGAAAGGAGCAGTGCTAAGATTGACAACGTAGTGTTGAGTATCACACTCCACAGCCATTGCCGGTTCAAATATTTCCGCTCGAGAGACGCGTTATACTTCTGAATGGACACCCACGGCCCCAGCACGCAGTTGGCCGGGCACATAATATACCCCGCGAACTCGGCCGGGTTCGGGACTTCGAAAGCGAACCCTTTATCCAAGTCGATAGCGACAGAGATCACTTTCATCGCGGCGATCATCTGTATCCCGCGAATCTGGTGCCACATCTTCGAGTTGTCGACCAAAAACTCGGATTCCAGCAGAAAACACATCACTAACACCGAGGTTATTAATCCTCGACGCTTTTTTATCAACAGAGTGAGTATCGTAAGCAAAAAATACGAGCCGATAGTCAAGCCGGCAGTCCACAGGAACGCGAATCCCACCGTGTTATACAGTAAGAAGGATCCCAGTACTAGGGACATAATGTGCTTAACGATTTTGGGTATCGATATGTATTGAATTAAAAGTCTTAATAACACATTAACTAATAACAAATCCTTCGCGAATCTCAATCCTTCGATGATGGTCGGTTCCGCGCACATACCCAAGTGCGAGGACCCGTTTTCCTCATAATAATCTTGGTCGTCCATCGTGATCCGGAGAAGCGCTTTAAACTTTTATTTTACAAATAACATTTATATTTGTTTACCGGCAATTAAAATTTGTATTCAAAACAAACTGACATCTGACGTTTTCACGGAGCGCCATATTTAAAAATGACGAAAATTCCGGTTTTCGTTTGGCATTGTCTTTATAAAAATAAAAAAAATCAATCGATCATGCAATATTTTTTTTATGCTTACAACACTAGTAGAATAAATAACATCGTCTATGGATTTGACCAATTTAGTGTTTGGTTTTGACGTTGAGAATTTGACATTTGTAAAAAAAATCATTTTGTTTTTGGTTGCCTTTTCTTTTATTTGTATGTATATATGTGTAATATATTAAATTAATAAAACAAACCATTTCTTATTCTTAATTCGAATCTCAACTATTAATTCGTTTATATTATAGTAATATGAAAATTGAATTAGAGATTTGTGATCTCTTACAAAATAAGTCTGACAAATTATGTAGAGTTTGTTTGACGGAGGCAGGCGAGAAATCGACTTGCATCTTCAGAATTCACGAGTCTCTGGCTTTCTCGGAAAAGCTCATGCTATGTACGAGGATACAAGTTCGCAATAATGACGGTTTACCTAAGAACATCTGCGAGCAATGCTCCCAGGAATTGGACGCCGCCGACAAGTTCAGGGTGAAATGCGAAAACTCCGATTCGCTGTTGAGAAAGTTCTTCGAGGAGAATGATAGTGTCAGCACCAATAGTGTCCTGACTGAACTGACACCCGTTCCTGTCTCTAAAATAAAAGACGAATTAGATTGTCTGTTAGATAATAAGTTTATTACTTCCGGCGATAAAGTAAATGTATGTTTAAAAGACGACTGCAAAATCCCAGAACTGGTGCCTTCCGAATGCATCACCGGGAACGATTCAAACTACTCCTTTTCGGACAATGAACTCATTTCGACAATCGTAAAAAGGCATTCCAAAAAGCGGAAAAAATCCAAACGAAAGAGATTAGAAGCGGCTCTTGAATCCGGTGAAAATTCAGAAAGCTTATTCGACTTGAATTTATCGGATTGCGTCGCAAGTTTAACAGCTACAGTCAAAGCTGAGCCGTACGAACATATCTGTCACGTTTGTGGGCAATCTCATAAAAACAAAAGGCATCTTCTGAAGCATGTTGAGAATTGTCACGAGGAACGTCGCCCCGGAACAGTTCCGGGGCACGCGGCGGGCAAGAGGTACGACTGCTCCGAGTGTCCGTACTCCACCCCGCGCCGACAGACCCTTCTCTACCACATGCGCATACACACCGGGGAAAAACCGTACCAGTGTAGCGAGTGCGATCGCCGCTTCGCCCAGCCCAGCAGCCTCAGCAGCCACCTCAAGTCCCACAGCGACAAGATGTACTTCACGTGCCCCGAGTGCGGGAAGCAATTCAAGCACAAGGAAAAGTACGAGAGACACAAGAGCGTACACTCTGACGAGAAAAATTTCATCTGCACGCTGTGCAACAAGGGCCTCAAGTCTCAAGACACCCTGAGGAGCCACATGAACCGGCATTACAACATAAGGAACTTCAGCTGCGAGACTTGCGGCTCCGCCTTCGTCACTCGGATCGAGCTGCTGAACCACGCCAAGAAACACAGCGACGAAAAGAAATTTCACTGCACAATCTGCGACTTCCGCACGCGGTTGAAACAGATTTTAGAGAAACATATGAAGCGGCATACGGGAGAGCGATCGTTAAAATGCGAGCACTGCGCGTACGCTTGCTACGACCAGGGGGAGTTAAAATTTCACATGAGGAAACACACGAGGGAACGGAAATACTCGTGTCCTGTATGTCAACGCTTCTTCATCCACAGTTCGAGTGTGAACAAGCACATGTTCCGCATTCACGGCTTGCATTATAAAGTGAATGATAATGTCGACAGAAGAATAGTTAAATAGTGTTCATTTTTACTAAAGCAAATATAATGGAATTTGTAAATGTTTATTATAAAATGTCTTTCATTTTTTTACCCTACCACTGGAAGTTATTTACTCGTTCTTCTTCTAATCCTTATCCGCACCCAATGGTGTAAAGGGCACTGCATCGTTTTGACGCAGTGTTATCTAAATCGTTACTTAAATGAAGGCAAGGTAAGAGGCAGTCACTGCTACGATTCAGGGAGCAGTCCAGGGTAATATGAAATAAATATTAGAGTGTAAAATCACTAGTATTTATTTTCATCCCTGGGAATAGAACCCGGGACCTCCAGCACGGTAGCTAAGCACGCTAACCATTACACCACGGAGGCATATATTTATATATATATATATATATATATATATAAATATATAGATATAAATATAAATATAATAAAAAATAATAAACCATATCCGCTCCCTAGGTGGAGCATATGGAGTCCACAAACTGTCTCCAGGCTTTTCTGTCGGCTGCCAGCTCCCTTGCATCCTCCCAAGTCAGATCCGCGTCCCGAAGTTCTGACGAGAACTGCCGACGAATTGTCAGCAGTGGTCGTCCTGGGCGGCGCGAACCTGATGCCTTGTAAAAGAGGCAAGCTTGGTTAAGGCTCTCAGGAGGCATGCGGAGTACATGGCCAAGCCAACTGAATCGCCTTTTCTTGACGACAGTTGTGACCAAGATTTGCTGCGTCCTACGCCTTATCTCTTCATTCCTCACAAAGTCAAACCACCGCACGCCTAAAATTCTCCGCAAACACCTGTTCTCAAAGCTTAGTACACGGCTGCTCTGGGCCCTTGTAAGGTGCCATGTTTCACAGCCGTATAAGAGAACAGGAGCAATGCAGGCATTGTATAGGCGGCATTTGGTCTTCACCGAGTATAAATCCGATCTCCAGACAGCCTTCATACTGTTAAATGCGGACCCTGCGAGTCCTAATCGCACTCCCAGTTCCTTTTGAAGGCTGCCATTTTCAGTCGCGTACACTCCCAAGTACTTGAAACTCTCGACCCTTTCGATGCGCTGGTTACTCAACATCAAGGGTTGTTGGGCATCTAGGCATGAGCTGTTGCACAACACATGGGTTTTTGCAACATTTATTGTTAGCCCCATGTGCGTAGAGTACCTATTTACCCTGTCGACGATTAATTGAAGACCCTCGACGGAGTCATCAATTAAAACAGCATCATCTGCGTACTCTAGGTCGCAGAGTTTCCGGGAGGGGGAGATGGTTATACCTCGGTCAGATGGTAATGACTTTCGAAGAATGAAATCCATGAGGATGATGAAGAGAAACGGCGCAAGGACGCAGCCTTGTCTGACTCCGTTAGAGACCCCAAACCAATCCGTGACAACATCGTCAACTCTCATACGGCATTCACTATTGAGGTGAAGGGACTTAATTAGCTCCACTAATTTCGCAGGCACCCCATAAGCTTCCAGTACTTTCCAGAGTGTGGGCCTGTGCGGACTATCAAACGCTTTCTCATAGTCTACAAAACACATCGCCAGAGAACTGTTAAATTCCTGGCTCTGCTGTAGAATGTGGCGAATATTATGGATTTGATCCGCACAGGACCTGCCAGGCAGAAACCCTGCCTGGTTTTCTCTGAGCACCTGCATAATGGGGGCTCGGATTCTCTGCAAGATTACGTGGGCAAGCACCTTCCCAGGTACGCTGAGTAGCGTAATGCCGCGGTAGTTGTCACAGTTGAGTGGATCACCCTTCTTATGTAACACGGTAATCTCCCCATTTACCCAGTCTCTAGGGCATCGCTCTTCTTCCCACACACTGGACATTAATTGGTGTAAAGGGCCAATAATGCCAGTAACGCTGCATTTCAAGAATTCCGGGTGGATACCATCAACACCAGGGGCAGTCCCATTTTTCAATTTCGACACGGCAGCTATAATTTCTGCCTGTGTCGGTGGACCATCAGGTATGGCGACCGCCCGCGGAATGCTTGACGCAGCCTCCGAGGGAATATCGAGGATGATTGGTGGAGGAGGGCGATTCAAGACCCTGTGGAAATGATCACGCCATATTTCCTTTATACGATCCGCGTCAGATTCGATAACTCCATTTGTGTTTTTCACAGCTCCAGGGGTTATCGAATTCTTTCCGCAGATCTTTCTTGTTATTTGGAATAATTTCCGCGTGTCATTTCCTTGGGCAGCATGTTCCGCCGTTACAATAAGAGAATCGAGATGACGGCGCTTATCGAGTCTACATGATCGTTTGACTATACGATCTTGGCGCCTGTAGTCATCTCTGAGGGTGTCCAGTTGGAAGGGGTCACTTTCACTGTCCCTCAGTGCTTTTAAGTGAGCGCGCTCAGCTATCTTTCCCCAAGTCTCATCTGACATCCAATGGGGTCTTTCTCCCATCCTGGGGCCAAGAACCTCATTGGCGGAAGAGTTGAGAGCCGATTTGAGACTAGCCCACTGCGCCTCAATTGAGTCAACATAAATGGACTGAGGATCGGTTTCTTGCTGGGCACGTTGTCCGACCGTTTCCTCGAATCTCAATCTTATTTCGGCACTCTTCAACTTGTCTAAGTTGATTCCCTTCCGCCGAGGACATCTCGGCAGACGTTTGAGCTGCAGACAGATTCTTCCGACGAGTAACTCGTGATCACTATGAATGTCGGCCCCTCTGTAGGACCTGACATCGAGGAGCTCTCGCCGGTTAGCACGTCCATAGAGGACGTGATCTATCTGCGCTCTTGTTCGTCCATCAGGGGAGGTCCAGGTGTACTTATGGATGGACTTATGGGGAAATAGCGTACCGCCAATGACAAGGTCGTTAATACTAGCGAACTCGACCAGTCTTTCTCCATTGCCATTGGCTTGCCCATAGCCGTGCCTTCCCATCACCGTTGGGGCAAGTGATGGGTCTGTTCCGACTCTCGCGTTAAAATCTCCCAATACTACCACGCGGGTTCTTCTTGGGAGAGAGGCGATGACCGCATGGAGAGAGTCATAGAAGGCATCTTTTGTTTGGGCATCTGCAATTTCGGTAGGCGCGTAGCACTGTAGGACAGTGACAGAACTATCGGCCGTTTGGAGGGTGACGCGTATAAGCCTTTCAGAAATTGGTTCCCAACTAAGCAAGCACTTTGCTGCTCTTTCTGAAAGGAGAATTGCCACCCCTTGACGGTGATATCGTTCTTGGCCGGAGTGCAGACACATGTGACTATCCAACAACCTCTTTCCAGATCCTTTCCATCGCGACTCGCTCAGTCCTAGGATGTCTAACTTGTAGTCATCCATGATACGAGTCGCGTGAATATCTTTACCGTGGACCTGCATTGTCCGCACATTGTACGTTCCAATGCGGAAAGATGAATTGTTGGATAGGAGCCGTTTAGTGAGCGCAGTCCTAATACCACAGCCGGGTCGGGGGGTGCCAGAGAAGCCGGTGTCCGAGGCATTTCGTGGACTTATCGTAATCAAAGGGTTTAGGGAGGCAGAGTGATTGGCCCTGCGCTCCCGAGGCCTGAGGTCCGAGGACCCCTCACCAGGTTGGCTCAACCTTGTTTCCCGCTTTGTCTGGCCTCTCTTCACCAACCTGCTTGGCATGGGAGACCCTTCTGGTAGTTAGACTACCGCCATAGCCTGGTGAATCACTGAGGCACGCAAGCCCCCTCACCGCGACAAGGTGGGGATCAAGAGGGGGAAAAATAAATATATATATATATATATATAAATATATATATATATATATATATATATATATATATATATATATATATATATATATATATATATATATATATATATATATATATATATATATATATATATATATATATATACAAGTGCTGGTATGCGACCCCCAAGCACTTTACACATTGCTGCTATTGTCCATTTCCTCTCTTATAGTATCTACATTTATTGTAGTTTTGTCCTTCACTTACATCATCTGCATCCCAATAAACATATTCTACTCCTATATTTGTCCGCATCCGTAGTGTAATGGTCAGGGCGGTCGGCTACCATTCTGGAGGTCCCGGGTTCGATTCCCAGGGGGGGTCAAATAAATAAAAGTGATTTTTTCACTCTAATATTTATTCAATATTACTCTGGACTGGTACCTGAAGCGGAGGGCTGATCACCTTTCCTTCAAGTGTTAACGATCAAGATAACACTGTGTTATATAATGCAGTGCCCTATGCACCATCGGGGTGCGGATAAGGGTTTGAATTGAAACATTAATGAAAATTTGTCCGCTTCCGTAGTATAGTGGTTAGCGCGCTACCATGCTGGAGGTCCCCGGTTCGATTCCCAGAGGGTCAAAATAAATACTAGTGATTTCTCAGTCTAATATTTATTTAATATGACCCTGGACTGGTACCTGAAGCAGAAGGCTGATCACCTTTTTTTCGTGTATTTAATGAACACAATAACACTGCTTCTTTACAATGCAGTGCCCTATGCACTATTGGGTGCAGATAAGGGTTAGAAGAAGAGAAGAGTTTTGAATATGATGTGCAGGACTGAGAACCTTAGTCCCCTAGACTTGTGTAGAAGGTGTATAAGTCTTTCTAATGTAATTTTGTGTCTAGTGACCAATATCGACACTCGGAGACGATGGAATTTCATATCTGTAAATAGTAGAAAATGATTTATTTTTTTAATTCCTAAACACCTGTTTGATGCACATTAATAATCACAAAAGAAGCGATGGCAACAATCTTTTTATTAAATGGATACAAGATGTTAATGATCAATTGGAAATAAATTCAAAATGCACACAAAAGAATGGCTCCTAAAAATTGGAAGATCCCAGCTGGAGCAGCAAATAAAAGTTTGTGTGTGATTAATCTATGTGTCAGTGTTTTATAATTATATAATCCTATTTTCTAATTTTATAATATTACTCCTTTAGATTTTACTTTTCTTTTAGTTCAACTCTCTATTTGCTTTCTTTTTATAATTATTATTTCATATTATTTCAGTCTTACCACTTTTATATTATCATTAAAAATATATAAAGCTGTATTATAAAAAGAATAAGCATACCCTGCCTACCTCAGAACAGGTATCTCCAAATACCTGTATATATATGTATATATATAAATATGTATAACTTAAGTACAAAATTATATTAAATAATAAACGCTGTTCTGCAGCACTGAACCTGATTTGACTGTCTGTTGCCTTTTGTATGTTGACGGTGCTATACTTTTTGCCAAAATAGAGAAGATCTGAAGGAGCTGGTGCCAGAGGTGTTTAATGTGTCCAAAGAAAGTGATTTGCTGATGAATATGCAGCAAATCCAAAGTGATAGTTTTTTAAAGAGATGAATCTGGATGTAAAATAGCAGTAATTGGGGATATTTTAGATGATTTTTGGAAGTATGATTTCTAGGGATGGAAAGATTGATAATGATATAGAAAGGAGAGTGAATGCTGGGAACAGATTGAATGGTGCACTGAAATTGGTTAAAGCAAATAAAAACTTTTCAGGGAAAGCTAAACCGACAGTGCAAAATGGAGTCCTGGTTCCAACCCTCATGTATGGAAGTGAAGCATGGAGTTGGCAAAAGAAGGATGAAATTGAACTAAATGCAATCTCTCCGACGAATGTGCGGCAAAACTATGTATAATAGACGTTTGAATGGTGAATAAGGAAAGAATGTAAGACTGAAATAAGCATTATCGATAAATTTAATAAAGGTGTATTAAGATGGTTTGGGTATGCGAATCGAATGAGTGATAAAATAACATTAAAACAAATTTTTGAGGTGAATGTGGTTGGTAATAGAAGCAGAGGAATACTTGGCTCAAGTATTCATAATCAAAATGAAATTGGTCAGGTCAAGAGTCGGAACAATCGACATATGAGAAGATGCATTAATGTGGAAGAAGCTAAGATTGTTTGCAAAAACTGATTGGTGTGGCGTTCTATTCTCTCTGCCTACCCCTACGTAGCTGCGTGATGGTTATGCAAATTACATAACAATGTCATCGATATATCACACAAGAGGAAAGAAAATAGATATTGGTCAGTCAAATACAACATTAAAACTAATTAAAATAAATTGAAAATTATTATTTTCTTTTATAGATCTTTAAAAATGAAGATTCCCTTTTCGTATAAAAAAATAAAATAGTTTACAAAAGTAGGTACTGCAAAGACTAATATACGCAAGTTCTTAATTATTGTCTATGGATAAATGTTATGTCGCGAAGTCTATACGGCCATATACGGCTATTTGACATTTCAGGTTGATTTGACATCTCGGAATCAGTTGATGAGAATATTTAATTTTTGAGTTGTGTGTAATCATTATAAGTATCGATAATTTAGAAAAATAAATGTACTGTTCTTTGATTTAAGCATACCTAGACATTGCACAAAATTTAAAAAAAATGACCAACGAATCACTATCTGAAATATTGCTAAATAAATCTGAAAAGTTGGAACAGGCATGTCGAGTTTGCTTGTCAGAAAATACAGAACAATGTAAATCCCTCTTCGAAGAGTACGAATCCGGCAATATCGCTTCCATAATAATGTTGTGCGCTCGAGTGCAGGTAGTCTGCCAGGATGGCTTGCCTGACATCATCTGCGCTCAGTGTCTAGGGGACCTGGAGGCCGCTAACAGCTTCAGGGTCAGGTGTGAACTTACGGATGCACTTCTGAGGAAGTCTTACACGGGCGCTGACCAGACTATACAGCAACCAGTGGAACAGGGAGCACACTCGCAGGACGAAGTGAAGGAAGAGGTGCCTTGCGAGAAGTGGATTAAACCCGAGTTGGAAGATGATAATGTTGACAGTGATACACAATACGATCCGTTGATTGAGAATCCTTCATATGAAATATCCGAACTTAAACTTGCGAAACTATTAAAGAATACAAAGTGCATTTCGCGTAAACGCAAGAAATCCAAAATTAAAAATCTGCTCAATACCGAACTTGCTACCGAATCCCAAGACCCGGATTGCGGCGACACCAAATCTAAAAAGAAGAAACCTAAAATTACATCCTTCATTTGCAAAGTTTGCGGCAGACCTCTGAAGAGCGGCAAATCCCTAGAGAACCACATGCACACGATGCACAGCGGAAGGAGAAATGTAAAGATAAAATTAGGTAAAATTACCGGGTACGGAAAAGATAGGAGGTTCAATTGTACCGAGTGCTCTTATTCTTCTCATCGGTCGCAAGCCCTGATCTACCACTCCCGGACTCACACCGGAGAGAAGCCTTACGTGTGTGACATCTGCCACGTCGGCTTCGCCCAGCCCGGCACCCTCGCCGGACACGCGAAGCTCCACAGCGACAAGATGTACTATACGTGTCCCCAGTGCGGGAAACAGTTCAAACACAAGAACAAGCTGGAACGGCACAAGCTGGTCCACAGCGACGTCAAGAACTACACCTGCGAGCTCTGCAAGAAAGGACTCAAAACCAAACAAAGCTACGCCACACACAAAAAACGACACTTGAATATCCGAGACTACAGCTGCGAACAGTGCGGTCGCACTTTCGTGTCCCTAGAAGACCTCATCAATCACAAAAGGACACACGCAGACACTCACAAGAAGTTCGAGTGCCATATTTGCACATTCAAAACTCGGATGAAGCGCGCACTGGTCGGCCACATGCGAAGACACACGGGAGAGAAAACATTCAAATGCGAGCTGTGCGAATATATGGCTTATGACATATACGCACTGAGGCTGCATATGAAAAAGCACACTCGGGAGAAAAACTACGCCTGTCCAGTTTGTCATGTGACATTCATTCACAGTACCAGCGTTAACAGACACATGTTGCGGATGCACAAAATCGAATATAAAATCAGCGACCATTCAGATAGAAGAATTGTCAAATAAAACTTTTTCCAAAGCTTCTTATTTTATTTACATCACTGAGTAAGATTCCTTTTTAATTTTTTTTGTTGTTGAAAAAACACATTTCTTTTTGTCTGTAATTAATCAATATTTCTCTTTTAATCAATTTTAATTTTGCACTAAATCATGCTGATTTTTATAAGGGGAGTAATTTGGCAAGCATATAAATGTGTACAGTAATTAGTTCTATTAAATGGTATTGACACAACTTTTATTTAAGGGTGTATTAGAATCGCTCAATCATTTCTGTAGGGTCAATGAAAATTTATTTATTTATCTACTCCATTGTGATTTTCATTAACGGAAGTAGCCTAAATATTCATTATTATTCATGAAAATCATCTTACCCACACCCAATAAGGATAATAAAAAATATTGGAATCCATCCCATTATTCCATAAGGGTGAGGAAAAATATGGTTGAGTCCATTTTATGAGATTCAGCAGGTGACAAGAAATGCGAATGAATTTTTTTATCAAATCAATATTTTTCTAGTGGTGTGAGAATTCTGTAGTAATGATATTGATTTGTACTGTTGAACAAATCAAACTTAAAACACTAAATATAATTCTACTGGTTTATTTAACCAAACAGTACATCACCCATTAACGGGCATATTCATAAATGCATACATATATGTTATGTTTTGTATTATTAGCACTTCTTGGATTCGTCACAATTGAACGGACAGCGCCGTGGCGTAATTGGTTGGACGCTCAATTTTGAAACTGGCATTGCAAAATAAATTCAAAAATGATTTATTTTCAATCGATTTGGGTGTTTGTGAATTATTTTTCACATTTACCTTCCCTTTCCTTACAATCCTATCTTCAGACAAGCCCTTAGCCCTTATAGTGCTGAGCTTATTTTCATATATTTTGCATAAATTGCTTATTGCTTTTCATCATCACTACTTGACAAATTTGACATTTTGTAGGTAGAAATAAAAAACTTTTACTAAAAAAAATACAAAAATCAATGTTAAATTCACAGCAAAATAATTTTATAATAAATAATTTTAAATGATTATTTATAAATGTTATTAACTTATTAAAAACGTTATACATGCGCGCGCTAAGACACGTCCGTACAGGCCGTTACCTAAATCAAATTGCGCAATAGTCGGTATTCTGACGCTCCGCACTTTATACGCATTAATAAGAGTCGATCTATCGACGGTTATAATAAAACTACTAGGATATCAGCACTTGTGGCTATCAATGTGAACTTTGAGACTTTCCCTAGATGAGAATCCCTCTCGGCAGGTTTCACACGTATGAGACTTATTACCACTTGCGTGACCACTACTATGTAGAGAAGGTCTATCACTGGATTCGCTGTGAAGCCTTTTGTGATTATTCAAGATGGATATATTTATAAACCCAGCGTGACAAACATCACACCTGTAAAACTTCTCGCCGATGTGCCGTTCCATATGGATTACTAACTTGCATTTCTCGGAGAAGTTAGCCTCGCAGAAATCACACTGAAACGGTCTGTCGTTTGTGCAAATTATGCTGTGCACTTTGAAGTAGTCAAAGTTTTTAAAAACGTCTTGGCAAATACTGCATTTATATTTCTTTCTTTTGCAAATCAACTTGTGGGCTGTGAAATCAGCTTTAGAAAACTGATTTAGGCAATTACAGCATGTTGACCACTCAGCGTGCGCTTCGCACATGACCTTGTGGGATTTCGAGGCATCAGAAATGAGGAGGCTAGCTTGGCAAATATCACAATTCAAACTTGTTTTCACTGTGCATAATGCCCTATGGGATTCAAAGTGATCAGAGTCGGGGAAGATCGATAGACAATTATCACATTTGTAAGTTTTCTCTCCCGGACACAAAGGCTTGTCGGTCGAACATTCATCATCTGCCGGTATGTCTTTTTTACAAAACATCTTGTGAATTTTGAATCTCATAAAGTCAATAAAGCTGCCCTGACATTTATCACATGTGTACGGTTCCTCGACACTGCGGCAGATATCACTGTGAGCTTTAAAGCTGGCTTCTGTAAAGATATCTTGACATTTAGCGCATGTTAAGAGTTTTTCCCGAGTGCAAAAATACTCATGCACTACGAAGTCGCTTTTGGTAAAATTCTCTTGGCAGAGACTGCACTTGAGTGTTTTCAAGTGGTCGGGATTAGGGACGTTATATCGGCAACTATTGCATTCGCAGTGCATCTCTCTCCTACATGAAGTTTTGTGGGATTCCAGGGAACTGGAACTAAAGAAGCTATCTTGGCAGATATCGCAACTGAAGCGTTGCCCATTCAGAGGAGGAGGATTTTTAAATTTTTTACCATCCAATTTTAAACTACGTCGATCACTGTGAACCCTTCTATGGTCATTTAAAATATCGGAGCTACTAAAGCTAGCGTTACAAACGTCGCATTTGTGAGACTCGTCAATTGTAACGTCGTCTTGGTCCGTATCTAACATGAAAGTTTCTCGTTTTCCGCAAAAAAAAATATGGACTGTTAGGTCAGTTTGGGTAAAACTATCGTCGCAATGACCACATTTGAATTTTGCCTCTCCTTTGCACACTACCCTATGAGTTATCAAGTCATTAGAATTAGTAAAACTACGTTGGCATTCCAAGCACTTGTGTTTCTCTTTGCAAATTTTCTTGTGGCATTTAAGGTCGTCAGGATGATTGAAGCTGTCTTGGCAACTGAGGCAGTTGTATGGTTTGTCTCCTGCGCAGAGTGCTAAGTGGGATGTGAAGTACCCAAAGTTATGGAAACCTTCTTGGCAAAGATCACATCTATAGTGTTTCTTCCCATTGCAAAAAAACTTGTGGACTGAAAAGTCAGTACTAGTAAAACTATCTTTACAATAATCGCATTTGAAGCGTTTTTCTCTTGTGCACAAAATATTGTGGACTTTCAAAAGGTTCAAGTTGGAAAAGGTGGCTTTACATTTTTCGCATTTATATTTCAATCTGGCGTGCCATCTGTCATGCGAATGGAGCAGGGACGGGTGATCACATGAGAAAGTGCACTTGGCGCATGTGAGTCTTTTACGTTTGAACGGAACAACAGTTTCGGAGTGAGCTTCATCCGCTTCCTCATATACCACCTCACACGTATCACTGTCAACATAGTCATCTTCCTCTCTGTCTGTTGACTTAATATTATTTGGAAGTGTATTACAAATTCTAGCGGAGTTAACTTTTTGATGTACAGTCAATTGTCTGTTACATTCAATCGGAACATCAGTTTCAGATTGAATTTTATCTACTTCTTCGTATACTGCGCCGTACATATCACTGTCAGCATAGTCATCTTCCTCTTTGTTGTTCAATTTACTACTAGTTGGTGGAATATCACAAATTCTGCTTGTATTCACACCGCCTTCTTTTCGTTGGGTCGAAACAATGGAAAGAACGTTGGATTCATTGTGAGCGGGAGATTCCTTGAGTCTCATTTCCCTGGTAAATTGATATTCCCGAGTATCAACCAACGGATAGTTTGGCGTATCACTCTCAACACAATCTTCTAGCTCGGATTTGAGGCACTCTTCGGCAAACGTCCCCCCGGTCGCACTGCCCTGTCTCTGCATCTCCTCTCGCGCTGGTTGGTGGATAGCCTGGTCAGTTTGACCTGTCAGAGACCTTCTCAGAAGAGCGTCGGCAAGTTCGCACTGGACCCTGAAGCTATTAGCGGCCACCAAGTCCACTAAACACTGAACGCAGATAACATCGGGCAAGTCATCTTGGCTGACTATCTGGACTCGCGCGCACAACATTAGCATGGAGGCGATACTGCTGGATTCACACTCCTCGAAAAGGCATTTAGAACCTTCTAAGTTCTCAGTTAAACAAACTCGACATAACTTTCTAGGTTTATTAACCAAATAGTTTGTGCTGTTTATTTGGAAGTTCTCATTCATGTTTTTATTTATTCAATAAGGAATTTTAATTATATTACATACAGGTTGTGTCATTATATAAATAGTATCATCAAATATTTACTAATCTAAAATAATTATGAGGTTATAAGAAGAATATGTAGACATGACATACAGAGCACGCGTACCACCACAGACTAACTATTTTATATACGTACCACTGCGTACCACAATACACACAGAAATGTCAAAGTAAAAGCATGGATATCAAATGAAACAAACTCCATAAACAATATTAGACAGGCGTAAATAGGTACCTATTTATATCGAGTTTCAGTTTGGTTTTGTAGGAAAATAGTTTTTCTTCCGACCCTTATTTCCACCAGTTGCAAAGGGCACTGCATCAGGTTGACGCAATGTATCAAAAACATGACAAGATGACCAGTCTTGCGCTTCAGGGTAAAATTAAATAAATATTGGAGTGAGAAATCACTGATATTATTGTCGATTGCTGGGGGATCGAATCTGGGATCAGTATTGAAGCCAAATGAACCATCCAATGGGAAGTGGACTAACAATATTGTGTTAGTCATTTTGTTTATTTTAATATACCAAATGTTGATGTTGGTTTTTATTTTTTCAAAATAAACTAATTTTATTTTTCTTCTAAATAATGGTGCAAAGGGGCTGCTTCAGATTGGAGCGATAAACTTAAATTGACCATTAATTATATGTGAAAAATATGACCATGAGACCTTTAACCAGAACCTAATATTGAGCTTCTATTCTCCTTTTTCATGTACTAATTCTACTCCATTTTCTTTTTTATATAGCTGTAATATCCTTTGCCTTGAGTTTCTTGATCAGTCTGTAACTTCAAATCAAATATATTCCAACTTCTATAGAAGTTGGATATATCTAAGTGTCAGGAGCAGAAAACTAATAATGTTGCCTCCATTGCTCGAGTTCGTATATCTGATGGACAGGGTGCTTTTCCACTATTTATGTGGAAATAGAGGTCAGCGGAATAAAGATTTTTAAACACAGGCTACATTAGCAGGATGACAATATTAAAAAGGAATCCTTGGAATCAAAGGAGTTAGTGATACTTGAAAATATCAAGAAAGGTTCTTTTAAGTGGCTTGAAAATGTGGAGGGAACGGATGATGAGAAAATGACTAAGAGAGTGTATGCGTATTTGCAAATGCAAATAGAACAACATAATGAGGATGCCCATGAAAGATTTGGTGTGACCAAATGAGACAAAACCTAAAAACTAGTTGTGTCAAAAGTCTACATAACTGAACATGTATAACTAGATGTATGGATGAAGAGGAAGCTAGGAGTGTATGTATGGGCAGACAAGTGTAGAGTTTCATCCTATCTGCCTACACCTGAAGAACTGTATGATGTGGTAGTAGTCGTAGTAAAAATAAGTATACAAGCAGTGCCGAGAGGTACTTTATTTAACGGTTCTTTTATCTGTGTGATCGTTGAATTTATATACAATATTGTGAGTTTGTAACATATGCCTGTTAACACTTGGACTGTAAATAAACCTAATCTGACAGACTGGACAAGCGTATTTCTTTTCCTTGGTGTGTTTTCTCATATGTACTCTCAACCTGACCATATCATACGCCATGTATTCACAGAGCTCACACTGGAACTTCTTCTTCCCCGTGTGTCTCCGCATATGATTGACCAGAGCGGGCTTTCTATTAGTTTTGAATGCGCAAATATGGCACTCAAACTTTTTTAATACATCGGTGTGCGTCTTCCTATGATTTATCAGGTCCACCAAGCACACAAAAGTACGGCCGCAATGATCGCAGCTGTAATCTCGGATGTTCAAGTGTCGCTTCTTGTGGGTGACGTAGCTCTGTTTAGTTTTGAATCCCGCCTCGCAGAGTTCGCAGGCATATTTTTTTATGTCACTGTGGACTAGTTTGTGACGCTCCAAATTGTTCTTGTGCTTAAACTGTTTCCCGCATTGGGGACACGTGAAGTACATCTGATCGCTGTGAAGTTTCACGTGTCCGGCGAGGGTGCCGGGTTGGGCAAAACCGACGTTGCAGATATCGCACACATAAGGCTTCTCTCCGGTGTGAGTTCGGGAATGGAAGATCAAAGCTCGCACCTTAGGTGCAGAGAAGGAACACTGGGAACAATTAAATCTCCTGTCTTTTCCGTATCCAGTGACAGTACCATACTTATTTAGTTCATTGTTTCTGTTTTCGTTGTGCATTTTGTGCATATGGTTTTCCAGTGATTTACTGCTTTTGAGAGGTCGGCCACATACTTTGCAAATGAAGAAAGTGATTTTAGGTTTTCTTTTGTTGGATTTGGTGTCACTACAATCTGGACTTCGGGATTTAGTTGTAAATTCGATACTGAGAATATTTTCATTCTTATGTTTTTGTGAAATTACTTTCGTATCTGATAATTGTCTTGTGACTTTGACTTCAGTAACTTTAAATAAAGGATTCTCAATCAACGGATCGCATTGCGCATCACTACCGAGATTTTCTTCTCCCAACTCCGGTTTAATCCATTTCTCACAAGGCACCTCTTTCTTCACTCCGCTGTGTATATGTGTTTTTTGGCAGATAATCTGGTCAGTCTGGCAAGTGCCACTGCAAGACTTCCTCAGCAGCGCATCGGCAAGTTCACACCTGACCCTGAAACTGTTTGCGGCCTCCAGGTCGCCTAAACAGTGAGCGCAGATAATATCGGGCAAGCCATCCTGGCAGACTATCTGCACTCGCGCGCACAACATCAGCATGGAAGCGATACTACCGGATTCGTACTCTTCGAACAGGGATTTAGTTTGTTCCGTATTTTCAGTCAAACAGACTCGACATAGCCGTTCTACATTTTCGGATTTATTTATCATAAACTCGGCTGACAGCAATTTGTCAGTCATTTTTATATGTATCGCCTGATATCTTGATCAATGGGAACTAGGAATTTTATAACAATTAATGTTATCATTCATAAAAACCATAAGTAAGTTTATGTCAAATGTCAAACGCACGGAAATGACAGGAGGCAAAAACGTCAAAGCATAGCAAAGATAAAGACCAAAGATTATAAAGACTAAGTGCAAAAATTATATACTAGATTATAAGCATAATAATAATCTAGGTACCTACCTTATTTTTACTTACCTGGTAAATACAATAATATTATTTATTCTTCTTATTTTATGGCTTTTCACACTTCACCAGAATTAAATTTCCAATGGTAATAAATCAATTCTATTCTTTGGACACGTTTCACGTGGCAACGAGGATAGCCCGGAACGACTGGTTGTGATCGGTAGCCTGGAGGAGAAAAGAGCGAGAGGAAGATGCCCACACGATGGACAAATCAAGTTAAGGCAGCAGCAGACACCTTGGTGGTTGGAGTGCTACGTGCAGAGCAGTCAAGGAATAACTGGAGAAGAGTCATTGCTTCCACAAGGGTCACAACCCTCAGTAATGAGGAATAAGACAGAAAAGAAAAATAAATCAGGAAAAAAATTGTCATTTTGTGTCAATCTGCCATACCGCGAGCAACCCTCTATAACACTTACTTGTAGATAGTAATAGAAGCAGAGGAAAGCGGCGTGATGGTTAGTTTTTCTATAACACTTACCTTACTGCAGAATACCGAAGAATAACCATCTCCTTCTCCCGGAAACTCTGCGATCTAAAGTAAGCAGATGATACGGTTATGATCAATGATTCCATCAAGGATCACCAATTAATCGTCAATAGGTTTAATAGGTATTCCTCACAAATGGAACATAAAATAAATGTTTAAAAAACTCATGCGTTGTGCAACAGCTCGTGCCTAGATGCCCAGCAGCCCTTGAAGTTTAGTAACCAGATCATCGAGAGGGTCGAGAGTTTCAATTATGCAGAAGAGTGCATAAAAGAAAATGGCAGCCTTCAAAAAGAACTGGGAGTGCCTTAGGACTTGCAGATACTGCATTGAGCAGTGTGAAAGATATTTTATTTATTGTTTCCCCATTCATTTTGTGGTAAAACATGATTAAATTAAAAAAACACTTATTTTTTACCACTTGAGTATTATATTTATTTTTAACAATTAGTTTTGGAAGCTGCAGATGCTTCCATCTAGATGTTTATATGCAAACATAAACAAATTGTAAATGAAAACACTTTTTTTACCACTTGAGTACTCCATCTATTTTTTTTTAATAAAAAAAATATATTACATACATAAGTCATATATATAATACTCCCGATGAGTTATTTCTATTTCTCATTTTGGGACATGGAATAAGGTAAACAAGACTGAAACGCAAATAAAAAAGTTACAAAAAAAGTTTAAAAAAATTAAACAAAACTAATACATGGCCAAATATAAAACGATTTAATAAATAGGCATATAAAAAAACATAAGGTGGGAAGCGTTTTCAAAAGAAACAAATGAAAAAATATATCTGAGAATACAAATGAAATACAAATAAGAAAATAAAAAAATAAAAACATAAGGCAAGAAACATGTTTAAAAGAAACAAATGAGAAAAACACAAGGTAAGAAGCAAGTTTCAAAGAAACATATGAGAAAAATATAAAAAAAACGAAAAAATATTTTTACAAAAAAAACATAAGGTGAGAAGCATATTTTAAAAAACAAACGAGAAAAATATAAGGTAAGCATATTGAAAAGAAACAAATGAGAAAATATAACAGAATAAAAATTAGAAAAAAAAAGGCAAGAAGCATGTTTAAAAGAAGCAAATGAGAAAAACATGAGTAAGAAGTATATTTAAAAAAAAAAAAATGAGTAAATATAAAAAAACATAAGGTTTTAACGACTAGTTTCAGATGCTTTCATTAAAATGTTTATATACAAACCCATAGATGAGAGCATCTGTAACTAGTTGTTAAAAATAAATATAATACTCAAGTTGTAAAAAAAAATGTTTTCATTTACAATTTAGTTATAAAGGCTGTTGTTTGGAGATCAGATTTTTACTCTATGAATATTAAATGCCGCCTTTACAATGCCTGCATTGCTCTTATTATTCTATACAGCTGTAAGACATGGCACCTTACAAGGGACCAGAGCAACCATATACTCAGCCTTGAGAATAGATATCTGTAAAGAATTTTAGGCATGCTGTGGTTTGACTTCGCAAGGAACAAAAAAATAAGATATAGGACGCAGCAACCCACCGTCACAAGAAAAAGCAATTTGATTGGATAAGATATGATCTTTGCATGCCTTACGAGAGCCTTCAACCGTGCTTCTTTTACAAGACTTCAGGCTCCCGCTGCCCAGGACGTTCACTGACAACAATTCGTCAGCAATTATCAACTGATGTTTCTGGATGCTGACCTGACTTAGAAGGACGCAGGACCTGGCAGCCGGCAGAACGGATATTTAGAGAACGGATATGGATTATAAATAAATACCATACTACAAATGTGTGGGAATCCCTTCGGTTGATAATAAATAAATTTAAAAACAAAAACTATTTAAATATATATGTAACATGGCAATATTGATTTCAAGGAGTGGGGAATGATGTCAGCCAATGGATGCCCGCCAGGTTGCCTGGAGCACGTGTACTAGAAAACAACCGTTGGCAACCCGCACTTCTTCCCTGGATCGAGACCAATGTAGATCATACATAAAATCGTATTGCGCTGGTGTTGTAAAATAAACCTTGTGATACAAACTTTAAGTATTTTTACTAACAAACAGCGACGGCTGTTACATATATGTTGAAAGTTTTATTTGATATTTTTTATGATCACTGAATTTGTATTTCATTACACATGAACATATATGCCTGTTACTGATACTGTACATAAACTTCATCTGATTAAGACTAACTAAGGGGGTAATTTCTCTCCTCAGTATACTTCCTCACTAGAACTTTAATAAGAATTAATTATATGTCATCTATTCAGAGTTTGTCTGCCTCCATAGTATAAGGATGGTTAGCTATAGTGGTAAGGTAAGGCTCCGTAGTATAGTGGTAAGGATGGTTAGCTACCGTCCTGGAGAATTCTGATTCCCAGGGGGGGAGGGGGATAAAATAAAAGAAAGTTAGTTTCCACTCTAATATTTATTTAATACCACTCAGGACTTGTACCTAAAGCTTTTATTAGGATAGGAGTCACATTTATTATTTACCTTGCTTATTATGCACAAGGTTCATAGATCAATTAGTGGATTTTGGTTACTTCTAGCTGAAAAAAACTTTTGAATGTATTATATTTTGGGAACAGGCGTATAATCTAATGTGGGTCAATCAGGAACTTTATATCTGAAGCTTAAGACTGATCACCAATTACCGATCATGATAATACTGTGTCGACATGTTCTCTATGTATCATTCGGTGAAGATGGTGGTTAGAAGACGTGGTGTGAAGGTTAGTTTATTGAAGTTACAAAAGACTCCTCTTCAGTGTGAGTTCAGGATTGGGAATTCAGGGCTTGTGGGAAAAAAACATTCTGAACAATTATATCTTTTGTCATAGCCGGTAATGCTACTATATTTAGTAGTTTTGGTTATTTATTTGCTGTGTATGTAAAGCATGTGGTTTTCTAATGAACTTAAGCTTTTTAAAACTCTTACAATTAAAGCACTGAATTTTAGATTTTATTTCTTGATAATTATTGGCATTAAAATTTTAATTTTCAGTTTCATTAAAAAACTCTTTAACTTTCAAGTATTCTTGTAATGTGCCTCGGTCTTCTCTTTTTTTTCTTCACGTATGACTTATTGGTGTTGTATTAAAAATCGTAACAATATTTTGAAATTAGGTTGAATTGTTTGGGGAAATATCAAATTCATTTTGAGTTGGATTTGTCTAGCACTTAATTTCTCCAGTAATTTCAAATGCCAGAGTCTCTGCTAATGAATGATGTTACACGTCGCTGTGGACATTTCATCTTCCAACTCGGGCTTGATCCGCTCCTCATTAGAAATAACATCCTTCAGTTTCTGGATATTCTGGATATCAGTCTGGCCAGTGCCACTGTACGACTTCCTAAGAAGTGTATCAGCAAGTTGACACCTGACCTTTGAGCTGTTTACTGCTTCTAGATCTGAAGAATCCCCGTGCTTTCGTATTCTTTGAATATACAATAAAAAGATATTAATATCTGCTGAAATATCTAATACATCCTCCGATAGAGCCATATTCCATTGTCTCTATCCTCTTTTTATTCACCTTCCTTCCCCTAGTCTTATTATCAATATATTAATATGTACTTAAATTATTTGACACAATGCGGGCACTAGGTGAAGGAGTCACTGTGAAGCCTCATGTGATTACATAGAGTGGTAAAGCTATTAAAGCCAGCGTGACAAATGTCACATTTGTGAGACTTCCCGACAGTGTGTCGCTCCATGTGAACTACTAATTTAAATTTCTCTATGAAGTTAGCTGGACAAAAATCACACTGAAATGGCTTATCTTTTGTGCAAATTATTTGGTGTATTTTGAAGGAGTCAGGATCAATAAAAACATCTTGGCAGATATTACACGTGTGATGTTTTGCTCTTGTGCAAAAAAACTTATGGACCGTGAAATTAGTTTTGGTAAAGACGGTTTGGCAACTATCGCATTCCTCTCCCGCTTCACAGAACGCCTTGTGGGATTTCAAAGCATCAGCGGTAAGGAAATAAGATTGGCAAATATCACATTTCAAACTATTTTCAGTGCACAATGCCATGTGGGATTTCCAGTATTTGGAGTTTGGGAAGCTAGAAAGACAGATATCACATCTGTAACTCTTTTCTCCCGTACAAGAAGCTTTGTGGGAAATTAACAAGCAGGAGTTGGAAAAGCTATCTGAACAACCGTCACACTTTAAACGATTCTTCTTTTCTATTTTCGAACATCGCAACGCATTGTGCTGTTTCAAGTATTGTATGCTGGGAAAGTAAGCGTGGCAGAAATAGCAAGTAAAAGTTTTCTGCTTGTTGTGAATTTTTAAATGTTTAGAAAGTTGAGAGAGATGATTGCACGAGTAGGAACACTTGGTACAGGTTAATCTCTCATGTTTAAATGAAGGAGTGTTTTTAGATTGAATGTTGTTTTTCTCTCCGTGTATCATGTTAATATTACTTGGTGGCATATTGCGGATTCCACCAAGATTTTGCTGCTGGATTGAATCGTTTTGCATGTCACTATCAGTATTATCATATATGAACTTAGTAGTCCTCTCCAAACGGGCCATCTCTTCCTTCACTCCACTTTGTGTGTTACTACTACTTGGCGACATGTTGTGGATTGCACGGAGACTTTGTTGCGGGATTGAATCGTTTTGCATGTCGCTATCAGTATTATCATAAAACTTAGTAGCCCGCTCCAGACAAGGCACCTCTTCCATCGCTCCGCTCTGTGTGTGTGTTCCCTGGCCCGCTGATTGTTGGATGGTCTGGTTTGTCTGTCCAGTGCCGCTGCAAGACTTCCTCAGAAGTGCATCGGCAAGTTCACATTTGACCCTGAAGCTGTTAGCAGCCTCCAGGTGCCCTAAACACTGAGCGCAGATGATGTCGGGGAAGCCATCCTGGCAGACTATCTGCACTCGCGCGCACAACATCACCACGGAAGCAATACTACCGGATTCGTAATTTTCGAACAAAGATTTAGATTCTGCAGCATTTTCTGTCAGACAAACTCGACACACTCGTTCTACTTTTTCAGATTTATCTATCAAAAACTCTGTTGTCGGGAATTTGTAATTCATTTTTATGTATTAGTAAAATGTTAGTATGAATTAGTCAGTCAGTTTCTTGGAATTATAAATAAATCAACAAATATTTCATTAATTCGAACGACATTACACTGTCGACCATTCAATGTTATAGAACTGTCGTAAGATAAACCAGAACATGTCAGAAACTACAAATTGTTCGAAACTTTATTAACAGTCGAATTTCACGAACATATCGCAACAACTCACTGATTATATATTTACCCTGTAGCAGGTATTTAAATCGATTATCGTGTACATAAACGTAAACAAGAAAACATGTTATAAATCCCTAAAACTGTGAGTACTTACCCATCGGCGCAAGTCTGTTTATTTTATTTGACGTTTGACACTTGCAGTTTGACGTTTATCTCGGAGCGGTTTTCTAGTTTTCGGAGGTATTTTTGTTCCCTTTTATTTGCGATTTAAATTTTACAAGGAATACATAAAAATGAGCAACGAATTACCGATAGCAGAGTTTTGGGTCAATAAATCTGAAAAGTTAGAACAGCTCTGTAGAGTCTGTCTGACTGAAAATACAGAACAATCAAAATCCCTGTTTGAAGAGTACGAATCCAGCAGTATCGCGTCCATGTTGATGTTGTGCGCGCGAGTGCAAATAGTCTGCCAGGATGGCTTCCCCGATATCATTTGCGCTCAGTGTTTAGGCGACCTGGAGGCCGCTAACAGCTTCAGGGTCAAGTGTGAACTTGCTGATGCACTTCTCAGGAAGTCTTGCACTGGGTCCAGCCAGACGGACCGGACTATTCAGATACCAGGAGGACAGAGACCACTCGTACAGAACCGCGTGAAGGAAGAGGTGTTCTGTGTGGAGGGGATTAAACCAGAGATGGAAGCTGATAGTTTTGACAGTGATACCCAATGTGATCCGTTGACTGAACATTTTTCATCCAAAGTTATACTAAAAAAACGTATTAAAAATAAATTATTAAAGAAAACAGGGGGAGGCACTAAACAAGAACACAATAAATTTAAAATGGTCAACCTGCTGAACATTGAGTCTAGTACAGAATCTCAAGACCCAGTTGATGGCAAGACCACTGTAACTCAAGAGACAAAACATAAAATTCAATCTTTTGTTTGCAAAATATGTGGTAGACCTCTAAAAAGCAGTGCCGCACTGGAAACTCATATGAACAAATTGCACAATGAGAACAGAAATGTAAAAATAAAATTAGGTACTGTTACTGGTTATGGAAAAGATAGGAGATTCAACTGTACGGAATGTTCCTACTCTACACCCCGGTCGCAAGCTTTAATCTACCACTCTCGAACTCACACCGGAGAGAAGCCTTACGTGTGTGATGTATGCCGAGCTTCCTTCGCCCAGCCCGGTACCTTGGCCGGCCACAAAAAGCTTCACAGCGATAAGACGTACTTCACGTGTCCAGAATGCGGGAAGCAGTTCAAGTACAAGGACAATTTGAGGCTCCACAAACTCGTCCATAGTGACGTCAGGAACTTCACTTGCGAAATCTGCCAGAAGGGACTTAAAACAAAGCAGAGCTACGAGATCCACAAGAAGCGACACTTGAACATCCGCGACTATAGTTGTGAACAGTGCGGCCGCGATTTTGTGTCTTTAGAAGACTTGTTAAATCACAGAACGATACATTCGGATATTAAAAAATTCGAGTGTCATATTTGTGCGTTTAAAACACGAACGAAGAGAGCTCTCGTCGGTCACCTTCAGAGACATACGGGAGAAAAAACTTTCAAATGTGAGCTCTGCGAATATATGGCTTATAATAAATTTGCATTGAGATCACATATGAAGAAGCATACGCAGGAGAGAAATTATAACTGTCCAGTTTGTCCTAAGAAGTTTACTCACAGCGGCGGTGTTAACAAGCATGTCATGCGAGCACACAAAATTGTCTACAAAGTCAGTGATTATACAGATAGGAGAACGGTTAAATAAAATCTCTTTCAACACCTGTTGTTTTATTGCAGATAACTTTACACGGGGTTACACGGGGATATTGTTGACACCTCCCCAGTTTTTATTATTTTTATTTTATTTTTTGCAATTCACAATATATAATAATTACAAGTACAAAAATATATTATATTTATACAAAAAAGACCCCACAAAGGCATGGCTTGTGTGTGGGTGAACATTTTATTTTAGGTTATAATAAAGGGCACTGGAAATAATACAATAGATATCAGAAATATAAATAGATTAAAATGGCAACATAAACTACAAATATTTGATTTTAACAGAAAACAAAATATCAAAAAGATGAAAATGAAAAAGGTTATCTACACTACTGATTTAATTGTGGCTGCTTTCGTAGTAGTGCATTTTTTCAGTTCAATATATATTTAATGCCACCCTGAACTCACACTCAGGACCGATCACTTGATTCGACCCATGCAATGATGTGTTCATACATTGAAATGGAGGATAAATGAATACTTTGGAAATTTTACTTTGGAGATTTAATTGTTTATTTAAATTACTACT